>NW_004955438.1:8484001-8584875 GCF_000276665.1 Chinchilla lanigera | reverse complement strand
TATATATATATATATAAAATCAAGTTTAAGCTCTATTGCTAATTTGCTTTAGGTTAAGAAAAAAATGTACTCTACAGATCCTTCTTTATCTTCTAACGCTGCATTGCCACATTATTGATAAGACTTTAAACTGGAACTTAGATAAAAGCTAAAAAACATCACTGCCTTCCATCTAAGAACCAGAAAAAATGTTTAAAAGTATAACTTTGCTTGATTATGCAATTTGGATAGAAAATACCTTAGTAGCTTTGGATGATATTAATATTGTGCAAAAAAAACAAAAATATTCATTAGCTAATTGTAATGACATTGGTCACTCATACTGAATAAAATGAAATGTGTCCCATACCACATCTTATTTTCCACAATGTGAAGTAGGTGGAATGAATTCACACAGATTGGCTTTTTCTGTAACCTTTTTTGCAACGGCTCTCATTTTTTCTACCTGGCTCCTAATAGACATTCCCTAGGGTCCTCTAAGAGTAAATGTTCATTCTTAGAAGCTCTGTTGAGAATTCCACCTAGTGGAAGCACTCATAGCCTTGTCCTTAAAGAATACATGGTGAATGTTGCTATTTTCTCATGTAGAGTGACAAGCTGCAATTTAATAGAAAAATTCTTTTTTCTCTTGTTGATAAGCCTAACTCCTTCATAGGCAGTTATTTTTAAGACCACTTTGCTTGGGTAATTCCTTTCTAATAATTCTGATCTACACTATTTTTGAGATGGTGAAACGACTGGAAATAATACCCCCTTGAAAGGAGAGTGATTTATTTAAGGGTTCTTCAACAATGAGTGTCTTCATTGAGACAGAGTGGTGACTATTTCCAAAATAATTTATCCTCTTCTAGACCTACAAATAAATAGTTTGGAAAAAATTAGGCAAGATGCAAGTGTGACTCCACAGAGAGATCCTCGAGGAAAACAGTAACAGCGTTACAGAGCTGTCTTATCTATGCAGAGAAAAAATAGCTGTTTATAAGCCACAACATGCATATTGTTTCAAGTTGGATGACAGGAGGAAGGGCGCAAAAGCACACTGGAATTTGATTTGCGCCAGATGTCACATAACCTGTACGTCAAGGATGGCCCTGTAAGTACTTTTATTGCAACTTAGAAATTGAGAAAGCAGATCCCAAGATGAAGAAACATGCTCAAATAATTCTTTCTGGCTGAGGCAGAACCAGGGTCCAAATCCAGCCTGCTTAAATCCAAACTCCCCAGCCTTCTCTCTCCCCGACCCCATGTCTTGATACAGAACTTCCTTCTTATTATGGAGATAATAAAAAGCATGTGATTACTGTATTTTTCAAAACATTCAGATGTCCTCAAAGATTACAACGAGTTGGAGTCTATGGTTTTTCAATATCACAAGCATCTCTTTCAGAATAAACTACCACACCACTAATTTTGGCTATCAAGCCTCGGTTATAAGAATCCAATTCAACATAATCAAGTTCTAATGGCTCTGATTATTTCTATTTGCTTTTGCCTAGAGGCTTGGAAAGAGTACAGGTTTTACAAATATAAACAGAGGACTCATGATGCAGTTGGAATGTTCTACCTTCCTGTTTTGAAATCAAGAGACCGCACTGCTTTGAAAAAGTATTCCATGGAGAGAACAAAGGAATCTTTTCTATTAGATCATTTCAAAAATCGTATACCTCAGTTATTTGTGCAACTTCATAAATATTCATTTATTCAATATTTAAAACCTGATGGGAATAAGAACATATAAGGATGGCCACAGCACTGGAACATTTGTGAGTTTCTCAGAGGCAAGTTGCGGATAGACACGTCAGTTGAGTTCCACTCCTCATTTATTAGACATGGTCTCTGCCCTCAATGAGCTGTCAGAGTATGGAGACAAAATATTTGCTGAAATTTTATACCCAGATTAAGCCTACTATAAATATAAAAGTAATGGCATACCCTAAATTTATTTCTGAAAGAGGAAAAATAACTTTCTTTGGAAAATTAAGAAAAAACTTTAGCAGGAGGTACTTGAGTGTCAGACTCTGGAGTTCAGACAAAATCCCATAAGGAATGAGGAGTAATATTAGGGACATGGGGACAAAAAGGGTCATGTTGGTGTTGTGCAGGTGAGGGAAAGGAGATGAGAGGAAAGCAAATATATGTGAGTTTCATGACAACAGCCACAAGCAGCAGGAATGTGAGAAAGGCAAGGGGGACATGACTGTTTTTCAAAATGCATAAAACCTGTGATAGAAAACTTGAAGGAGAATGCAAAGAGGACAAAGATGACTCACAGGAGGGGTCTTAGTCACCATATCTTGTTTAGTAGAGAAGTGTGAGTTAAGCACGGGTAGAACTTTAATGAGAACTGATTAGGAGAATCTATAATATACTGGCACTGATTTCCAGAACATTCCAGGGAGCTTGACATGTGCAATAAGGAGGGCAGACAGGCAGCAGCCCACACTGACCTTTCGAGGGTGCACACAGCCCACACAAACCAGGCAGCCACTTCCAGTAGAAATCACACTGGTTTTCTCATGGTTAATTTACATGGTCAGAGCACTTCTCACTAGAGACTTCAAGGAGCAAATGTATAGATTTTACCCATTGCACAGCCCTAAGTAAAAACACCACAGAATTTACCAGAGAACCAAAGAAAGCTAGGAAGTCTCTCCAGAAACTGCTCCCACACCTGGGCACCACAAGCTGTCAGAAACAACTCCACCATGGAGCCCATTTAGACCAACCCAGCTCACAAATAATCTATAGTTTCTTCTTGACAGATTCAGGGGATATGGTGACGAAGGAACAAAGAAACAGCAGAAGTCACAATCTATGGTCCTAAGAAAAGTGAATGGATGAAGGAATGGACTACTTAATTTCAGCAGTATTGACAATATTTACATGTGGAGCATATGGGAAAATAACTGACGGTCTTCATTACCATCCTGGAATTGAAAAAACATGACTATTATACATGCACAGAAGAATGCATCAGCAGATAGTCAAAAAGGAAGGAATTATTAAAAATCCAGTTCAACAGAGTGATGACTTGAACGGTTATACCACGCCTCTTTTCAAATTATCAGTGTAAAACTAGCCTTTCCAACCCCATTTCTGGGCCATTTTTTTACCCAATAAAAGTCTACGGCTGCAGCAATTACATAGATTTAGAGAAGAAGCAAATATGACCTATTTATAACATCGTCAATTCCACATTATTCCCAGGCCTTCTCGGAGACTACACTCTTTATGCTATTATCTGCCCTCTGGTCATTTCATTGCCCATTATCACCTCCACTGGGAAAAAGAGGTGAATCTGAAATCAATCCATTTAACTATTTATTAGTATTGCTGGTAAGAGGATAATGGAGAAGAATGGAAAGTCATCTTACAATAAACATAGTCCTTAATTCACTAGGCATTTTCTGGAGGCTTTCCTGAGTATTGAAAATGTACTAGAAGTTGTCACATTTTATTTTCAAGTTAGCAATTCTCTTCATGATCCCTATTTTACAGAAGTACATTGAGGGGCTCAAGGATCTGTTTCACTCAACAAAGGCAGACTGTAGCATGATTCCTTAGGCACTTATCTGTTAGAGCAGTTAAATATATGAGCTGGAACACTGCTGAACAGTTTTTCATTCATGCTTACTGGACAGCAAGCCATTCCTCCTGGATTTGATTTTTAAGCAAAGGATAAATAAACTCTAGAGTTGACTCAGGAAGTCGTGCAGTGCATATCTGTCCTATAAAGACAATAAACAATAACTATAAAGTACAATATACAACTTTATTTCAGTTTACCTGTGTGCAAAATGGAGATATTAGTAGCATTAATCAGCAGAATCTGCTTTACAGGGGTTTTGTGAAAATTTAAATGTCATAATATGTATAAACTACATAAACCAACTCTAAAAAAAACTATGTTCAATACTAGTATTGTTAACCATTAATCATTGTTGTTATCATTATTGATCTTCTGGATGAAGATGTGGCCTTGTTAACAGTCAGGATGATTCAAGAATCAGATAGCACACTGTTCTTAAAGTCTCCAAAGTTAATATGAAGAACCTGGGCTGGTGTAAGCTCCCAATACGTAAGGAGAGAGACTTACTCAAATCACCTCACATGTCACCCCTGTCTTTCTCGCTGGAGTGGAAAAGTGTTGCCTACATATCAACAGCTCAGAAGGAAACAAGGGCCAAGGAGCATATTAAAATATATCCCATGCTTTTTCTGCCACTGAAAACTGCTGAAAAGTGGGAGGGGCGATGGAATATGTTTAGGGTTCATTTACAACATACCACTTGCTCGCAGGTCACCTCTGTCTATCAATTCTTAACTTAACTTTGCTAAAAGTAGCAATGTGCTGTTAGAATTGACTTTTGGTCAATAAGAAAGGCCAACCTAAAGGCCAGCCTCTACAACCACCATGATTACTGGTTTGATCATATCAAACCATGTAAGTTTAGAATTTAGTCAAACCTTTGCATGCCCTTTGTTGTACTTGAGGTCAAAGCAGCCTAGTTGAACCCTGCTTTGTAGAGACGGAGTGACTAGAGAGTTAGGAGTTCTAATGTTCTCTCTGGAGGGCCTGGGCTCCTCAGAGGAATAATCAGGAAATAATACACCCAGGGTAAAATAAAAAAAACAAAGAGCAAAAAAATGAGAGAAAAAGCACAAATTTTCACAAGTTCTTTGCTCCCTTCTATTTTGCCAAGACAGATGTACAAAGTGAGTGCTATGTGGTAAATGTTTCATCCTATAGGGCAATAAAACGCATCTGTGTGAGCACTTACTTAATTGGCAGCTTTATTTGGTGCCAGGAAAGATACAATATGAAGTGAAATTATTTATTCTGTAAGTAGTTCTATCTAGTGTGGCATCTCAGTCACCTCGTGTGCAGTTTGGGGAGCCTGAAGCTGATCAGTGTTGGGTCACCCAGCTGGCAATTGCCCAACAAACTTGCTTAGAGTTGAGGTAGAAAGGCGATGGTTTTATTTCTTCCCACTGGGCAACCCATCTCTGGGAATGAGAAAGTACTTCTCAGGTAACACTAGATTATAAAGATCTTGTCTACCTGGGCAGACTTGTGCAATTGCAAACTTTTGTTTTTGCATGTATGCAGAGCCCCGTGCACATGGGCACTTTCTTAGTGCCAGGGAGACATGATGAGCCAAAGTTCCTTGAATCTGGTGGGTAGGACAGACATCACAACGTAATACCCATTACCAGAGAGCAGAGACAGGGGTTCTGCAAAGCTCTGAACAAAATGCTATGGCAGCTTAAAGAAAGGAGTGATTACTTTCAACAGGGAGGGAAGGTGGCATCCATGGGGGTCTTAAGGAAAAAGAGTCTGCCAAAAGGAGAGGAAGCAGGAAACTTCGTGTATAAAGGATAAGCAGGGTGCAAAAGGCTGAGGATTAGCACAGCTCTGTATGCCTTCTGGAGAACATGGGTTCCCTGCACAGAAGAGGTGCTTAGGAACATGGGATGAGCGCTGGTTTGAGACCAGATGCTCACAGAGCTCATGTGACAACACATTCAGACGAGCTTCATCCAGAGAAACAGGACATTCAAAGAGGTAAGTGACTAAAAAAATAGAACGCTATTTGTGTTATTTTTATGACATTAGCTCTGTAAACACCAAAATCATGATGATAGATAGGGGAGCTCAAGGGTAGGGGACAACAGGGGACCTGGTGGTTACCAAGAGGGAAGCTCATCCTGGTACCTGACCCCTCTGCAGGTTCTTTTCTGCAAGAGTGAAGTTTAGCTGAACAATATTCCCTAAGTGGTGAAACACACTAACAAAATACTCTCAGAAATTCACAAGTGATTTTCATTTAGATGACTATACCAAAAGCTAAATCTCTGGGTCAGAAAAAAATTTTTCTGAAAATTATCCAGGTCAATAATTTCTAATCTTGGGGCTTTGAAGAATCCACAGCCCTGAGCTCCACTGAGGCCTCCGTAAATCCAAATCTCCAGGGCTAGGCTGAGACAGCTGTATTTTTAACCAGGTCCTCCAGTTAATTAAAATAAATGAGTGAAGTTTGGGAAGGAGAGACTACAAGCTGACTCATCAGACTTCTGTGTGAGTGGGGATAGGGTCTTTGAAAATGTATCCCAAACACCTAAGAGGAAACAGTATGGTACCTGGCACCAGGCAAGGACCCAACTACTGCCTAGTCCCTTGGTCCATGCTCCTGACCTGAATGGATGCCTGTGTAGCATTCCTTGGAGAATAAGATTATTAGAATGGAGTTTTAAATTCCATTGCTGTCAGCACTACTGCACTTGTTCCTTACCCATTTGGGTAAAAACAATATTTTTCAAAAACCATTTCCCAAAGAATTTTAATCTCTCTTACATTTTCTAAAGTAGCAAAACAAGGTCTTATTGTTTTCTGTTGAGTTTCAGAAGCTACTTACTAAGATGTTAACAGCTTATAAAATATACTCTAGTGCCGGCTTCTTGCTATTCCACTTTGATTAATTACATGCATTTATATCACATTATATATTCTGTGATCTTCACAGGAAAAGCTATTGTGTTTTCCAACTTGGAGACCTTGAGTATACCTAAGGTCTTCTTAAAGTGTCCTACATCAATAAATTTACAGATGAGTACTTTTTTTAAAAGTAAATCTCAGTTATTGACTAGAGTGCAGAAATTATACTATATGTTTTTGATGATAATGATAGATTAATTGCATATTTTGCTAGTGCATTGGACCAGTGATTATTTGTTTGGAAGTTTTTGGTATAAAAGCAGAAAGAAGCTCCTTTATTTACATTAGCTGAAAATTACCTTCTGAAGGAAATATTTCCACACTGGACTGGTAAACCAACAGCAACATTCCACTTCTAATGCCTCCCATTATATAAGCAAGGTACAACCATTCTGTAAGGACAGAATAAGCATTAAGTAAGCATAACAATAATTTATGTGTTAATCTTCTACAATAAAATGTTTTCATGACTGCCAAGAGTCATGTATGCAGTGAATTGTGTGAAGCAAGTGTTTAAAATTCGCTTGGATAAAAATCTCTGCACCTTGGCAAAGACATAACAACCACAGCTCACCGTGCTAGGTCTTTGTCTAGACACACGACTCCACACAAATCATAGACACTGGTCCTCCGTGGAAGGATACATTTCGGTGACCAAGGGCGGGTGCAGACAAAACTTTCAATTAGCAAAGATGATGTTTCCAATGAAGGAAAAAATGTCAAGTTCGGCAGGACCTGTCTGAGCCCACTTTTTGATGTCCCTACTTGAGAGAGAGAGAGCTTCTTCTCCTTTCACTCTTCTCTTTTCCCTGGTTCCCTCTTGAGCGATCATCTCACATTACACACCACTAGCTAGCTGTACGCGCATTTCATTGCTGCATGAATTGCTTATTTCCTCTCTTGCCCTTTTCATGTTCTGTTAGGCACATGAACAATGGAACCATTTTGTGGAAAAAGCTGTGTCATGTTCAACAAGTCAAAAGCCTTCTTCTGGTTTCCAGGGAAATGATAAAAATATTTGTAGGCAATAAAGGTGATATAAGGGAATAGATAGCATTTTGGGGACAAGGTGACCTGTAGTCGTGTAGTCAGCATTTATTAAGCCAGTCCTTTGTGCTGATATTTTCCATAATTATCTTAGAAAAATAGCTTTGTGAGTAGAAAATATTTTCTACATTGTTGTCTTTCTGTTTTTTTCTTTTTCTTTTCGTATTGTTTTTGTGGGGCTGGGGATTGAGTCCAAGACCCGCTCATGCTAAACAAGTGCTCCTCCACAAGCTATGATGCTGGGCCTCTCCACGTTCTAGTTGAAACAAGGACTAAAGACATTTAAAAATTTGGTCCCGTTTATAAAGTGAACAAGAGCCAGAGGCAGCAATAGAACCTGAGACTCTCTCCCTCCAAATGTAGTTCTTTTCACAAATAATATGCACTGGAGATGCTATAACAGTGTTGCCTGCACTGTTTTCCATCATGTATAAGTGAGAGATGCAGTTGTACCTGTATTTCGCTCTCCTCAATAGCCTGTTATCCTTAAGTGGAGGGGCTCTGCCTTACCTACGTTTGCACTCTTCAGTCTTACTGTAGGTCTGAGCCTGGAGTCTATGCCTGCTACATGGTAAAGGCTACCGATCATCTCATGAATTCATGAGTAATGTTTCTTCAACACCTTCTGCTCCTACAGAAATAAGATCTTTATCAGGACCACACCAATGACACAGACGTCTATTCTCTGGTTCCATTTTGTTGTTTTCTTCATTTAAAGTTTCCTTAATCTCCAATTTAAAATAAGTCAGATTATCTCATTATTTTATTATATCAAAGAGATAGGGGCTAAATTAGATTAGCACCGCCCAGCTGTAAGGGGAAGCAACCCTCCCTCTTCATGTATCTCAATCTTAAATCTGTGCATTTCAAAGGTAGACACAAACACACTCTAAATCCCCATGCATATGCCTACAGATACTTCTCATTGTATTAGCAGAACTCCTCAGAGTAACAGAGAACATTATCTTTCTTAAAATAGTATTACATCATTCAACAATGCCAGAACAAAAAGATACTTAGATTAATTTTGTCCAGCTATGAAAGTAATTTTTCATGTTAAAATAAATTTCTATGGCTATGTACTTTACAGTGGACTACAAAACACCAATCACCTGAAAAAAATAAAAGCAAGTTTCAGAACTTTCAAAAATAACAAATCAGAAATGGAAGGGAACATTGTTGGATAAAGATTTGGTACCTCACATCAGTGACTGAAATATTCATTCTGATCAAGAATCACAGCCTAATCATGTTCACACATTTTCAAGATGCATGTTTCACATATGCAAGTGTTTTGGAAGCCTTCCCCTAAGCAACATGAAACAATTAAGAGTTAACCTTTACCAAGGCCTAAATTTATACAAATTAGCAAATTTAATAGGCACAATCACTTTTGGAACACTTAAAATTAAGTGTCTCACATCTAACTGTAAAAATACAACTGAACAAAATGTACAGAAAATGGAAAAAGCCTTTCCACTAGAGTCTAGTGATACTAGTACCATGAAAATAAGACATACCTTTGGAATCCATATCGGGATCCTAATATATCAAATCTTTATACTCCTTGCCAACACACTGAAGAGGTGGTGTTTTACATCAGTCTGCCTTATTTTGCAAAACAAACTTTTTTTAAATCATCAAATTTTCTGTTGAAATTGTTTTTTAAAAACAGGTAACGTATGTGGCTAAATTTTAAATCCTGAAAGAGAAGCCATATACTGGGCGTGGCAGCACATGCCTCTGATCCCAGCACTCAGGAGGCTGTGGCAGTAGGGTCCCTGTGAGTCCAAGCCAGCCTGAGCTACTTAAGTGAGTTCAAGGCCAGCATGAACTGCTTAGTGAGAACCTATCCCTCCAAAACAAAACAATAACAATAACAACAATAACAACAACAAAAAAAACAGAAGCCACTTTATTTCAGGGAATATTGATGAAATTCCTTTCATAAAAGGTCCTCAGTGGAAATTGTTTACAATAAATTCAGTTCTCATCAGCAAAACAAAGTTTCAAGGAAGGATAGTTGAAGCCTTCAACTCAACCCACCCTAATTCTCCTTTATGCTGCAAAAGGATTCAGCATTTGCAAGTACAACAACATCACAAAGGATGGTAGCTATCATTAGATGAATGCAAAAAGATTCTATGAAGTGCCAAGAGGTACAACAGAAGTTGGATCAAACTCACAAGCAAAGCTCCTGAGGGGCAGGGTCCTCAGTTTAACTTGCCATCTAAAATAAAAATAGCCTATATCAGCATAAGGCATTATACAGTGAGAAATGTTATCGACTTCAATAAGGCCTCTTTATAAGAATATCACACACTATTGTTATTGAGACAGTTTCACACACATTAATCTTATCTGACCCCTCACCAACTCTGCTGAGCTCTGCAGAGAGGAAATTAACTCTCTGGGAGATTAAGCCATTCATACAAGGTTGAATATAGGAAACGACTACGGTGAAATGAATATGCAGATTTTCTTTGCTTTTCTCCAAAACATTCCTTCTACTTCTCACCTAACCACCATGGTCAAGGGGGCCGAATGCCAACCTCATAAAATTATTACGAACACACAAACTTGTAATGTCATGCAATGTTGGTAAAAGTGAATTCTTTTATTGTAAATCTACATATTTCCATCATCACCATAATAAAAACATCCAACTTTGATAATTCAGGGTGGGTTTGTAAAGCAAGAATTAAACCGTACCAGGAGATTTCTCCATCTATGTAATAAAATGTCAAATAAATGTTCATCATGAACTCAATATAGTCTTAGTCCTTAATTTCTTTGTTGCTCCATTGACCTGGTCAGAAGCTAGGTGGGTAGGGCTTTCAACTGCAGAGACAGATCTGAAGAATAGAATTGTTTATGGGAGAACTAAACAACACAAGGGTTGGTGTGTATAGAGGGGGATAGGAATGTGTTTTGAAATCAATCTTAAAAGGAGCTCTCTGTATCTTCTATGGCCAATATTCATCCAAATTTTTCCCCTGCTCTCTCATGTCCTCTTTAGCATGTCTGATGAGTTTTACAATTCCCTGAATTATTTCCTTCTTTTAAGTACTTGAGTGCACATTCTGGAGCAGTGAGAGAGAAAACTCTCACAGAGGCAGTTTTGACATTGGACTCTCATGAAAGTGACATTCATAGGCAGCTGAGACTAAGAGTGACACCAGCATGTGAACCTATTTCAGGACTGATATGTGTCTGATGTTTTCCATTCAGCCCCAGGCACGTGACCTCTGTGGACTGCAATGGGCAGGACATTCATGACCACACTGTAGGATCCAATGTTCTTTCAGTCCCTGTTAAAGGTGGTTTCAATGTTCTGAGGCCTCATTGCACCTATGGACTTGAGCATCAGACATTTTCCAGTGGGTTTAGAACCAAAAGCCCTCAGGTTCTTCAAAGGTGCATGTGGAGATTCTTTCATCTCTATCTTGAAAGTTCTAATGAAGAGAACTGAACACAACAATATGACCCGTGGACTGAGCAGAAGAGATCTTTTTTCCAAGTTTCTCGCACATTCTCTCTAAAACAACCTGGAAAGAAAGTGAAGGTAAAAAAGTAAAGAAAAGAAAAGTAAAAAAATCTCAGCTCAGTTGGCTCTAATGAACACGTAATGGCTAACAGCTCCAGAGATTTATTTTGTGAATGCTTCCAAAACTGGCTGAGGTCTTTAACCACTAAGCTGCCAGGAAAACTATATCCTTATGAAGTATTAGCAGAATAACTGACCAGTGTTTGAGAGTCATGAATGTGGCCTTTTGACTTTCCAAATTATATGAGGATATTTTCTTTGACCTTCCCTTATTACAGATCGGTAACAACCACACTGCTTTGTTCGGGCAGCTCAGGACACATGGCCCTGCATGCTTTTGTGGAAACACATCCCACATTAAATTAAGTTAGAGGTGGTATTTGAAAAATAAATAAATAACGGAGTTCCAATTCACTGCAAATGATACAGGAGACCAGTAAGTGAGAAGGCTACAAGAGAACGACCCCTTTTAGAAAGATGTTTTACAGGGCTTTTTCTGCATCATTAACTCTTCTGAAATCCTGAACATAACATGATGAATTTCCCTAAAAAGTAGCTACTGTTTAATTTTGAATCACTTCAAAGAGCCACAGCAGAAGGAATCAAAGAAAACCAAAAGACCAGTAGATGCAAAATTTGCCGAGAAAGAGAGAGAGAGAGTGAAAAAGCCATGAACTTTCTAACAGATTTGAAACATGTACTCAAAATACCACTGATTATTTTGCTAATACAGTGTTTTACTGTTTCATGCCACTGAAGTGGGTCTCTGTATTCATCAGAACACAGGATATTTTTATTACAATATTTGTATCATAGTGCTTAAAAAAGGAACATACTCAAAACCTTGAAAAGAATCTCTGTCTGAAAAATGATTCTTGGGGTGTGTGTGTATGTGTGTTTTACTATAAACAGATACTTAATTAGAGGTCCTTTATTACTGCAACGAGTAACAACATGCCTATACTTCTACTCCCAACACGTACTCGCAGAAGAAAATACAGTTTCACAAAAGCACAGAAATGTGGAGTACTGTAAGGGTAGGAAAGTTGGCTGAGCTACTATAAGGGTTGTTTAACCTCAGTAATAACAATAGCTGGTCTTCTAAAAAATTTTTTGCTTAAAATCTGCCCAAGGGAAAAGAAAGAAAACCTCCTTAAAATTCCATATACCCAAATACCACTACATCAAAAACCATCTGGAAAATGTCAGATAATGGTATCCACCCACCTAAAAAATTCAGTGAAGTTAGCATTTAGAATAATCAACTAAAATTGAAATTTCTATTGGAATATGCTCAGAAAACAAAGGAATCAGATTTTACAAGGCTCTTTAAAAAGGACCATGTGTTTACAAATACCCTACACACACTCCACCTGGTCCCTGATCACCACCAGAAGTTCAGAACAGAAGCAGAGCTGAAGTTAAAGACATACATGCAGCTACTATGAAGTCTAGTTACCACATATATGTTCTAAGCCCGGCTCGAGTTTCCCCTGTTATGTAAGCACTTAGGGGCAATAAAATTTCACTAACGTTCAGCAGCTTTGTGAGTCTCCAAACAACAGTCTATCCAGCTATACAACCCTTTTACTGCCAGTGGACGGCACTGGTGTTTTATTTATGTGCAGCGTATTGTTGATACTATATAGAGAAACCATTTAGTGGACTTTATTAGCCCATCACATTTTACTACTGATATTAAATAATATTAGCCTTACTGAACTCGGTGCTAAAAAATCAAATTAGGAAAACTGAAACATGGAAATGTTCAGAAAGAACTAAGATGCTGATGGGTTTTCCCCTCAGAATGTCTGCAGACTGATGAGAAGGGAGACAAACAATACGTATTCACTTCTCACAGATAGAGGTCACTAATGGACTGAATTTGAGTCACTGTGGCAGAAACCACAAAGTTATCCAAGCAATCCAGTGAAAAATGAACTTAAATTAAAATTAAAGGTACCAAAAGGTGATTATCCTGACAGGTATGACCTGAATAAGAGTAATATTCCATAACCTCGACCTCTCTTGAATCCTCTAAACAGATAGCCTAACTAAAAGACACTGGGTACCCTGCACGGGTATAGTTCTTTTACTTCAGATGCTGCTGATGGCAGAAGGAGCAATTTCTTCCTGCAAAGTACACCTCAGAAGAGTCACAATAAATGAGATGCTCACGTTGGGTCTCTATAGAGTGAGGAGGCTTCTGAACTTGGACAACCCTAACGCCTTCCTTGAAACCACAACTGCAAATTGAGAAAATACGAGATTACTTCAGGGAGATGCATCTAAATCCTAAATCAAACTCTTCAGCAGGACAGAATATAAATGTAACTGGGCATCAGAGATGGTTCAAATTAGATCCAGCTGGTCAAAGTCAAACCCGGATAAGATCACATCATCTGAAACTTAGCATACAGGAAAAGCCGCGACTGCCTTGGGGACACCAGGATGGTCCAGGATGAAATCATTTGGAATCTGCTTTCTTTGGTTAAAAGCATCCCCTGGAATTTCAAAAACTGCAATGAAACTGCTGGAGTGTTAAGACATGGGCATTAAAAAAAAATACCATACTAGCATTCTTTCCATGCTAGGCTTGTAATAGGTTCTGCTACAGTACAGCTGGTCCAATTCTTTTTACAGTTCCATGTACTTACTGGCAGGGACACGGAATAATGTTTGAAATCTCATCTTCCAGCCTCCTCCAGTCACAGGTATTTGCAACTCAACATGGCAATATGGTGTTGGGCTGTCATCCACGATTATTAAAATTTCTTAAATAGTTTAACCCTCTCCTGTTTCAGGATTTGAGGAGGGGAGAAAAAAAAAAGTTCTTCTTTCCGGAGCAAGAGGACTGTGGGGAAATATGCAACTTTTCTTGTTATTTGTGTTTTCCAGAGACTGACTGTCTTCTAACATGGTGGCCGGCTGATCATATGTATCTGGCATATGTTGCTTCATGACTTTAATAATAATAATAATAATCCAGTTGTAACATTTCATATATTGACCTAAAGTTTTACATACCTATTGCAACCATCAAATATATCCCTGGACAAATGCCAGCCTGCATTCTATTTACCTTCAATGTTTTGGGGATCCTTTCACTGGAGATTTAATAAGGTCATAAGAGTTAAGCCCACAGACAATCTGGGTCCTGATATGGAAGCAAGCTTTCATATTAGCTTTTGGCTGGGAGAAGTTAGACATAATAAATTTAGCAATAAGCCTGTGAGCTAGTGGACATGCTCCAAAGCTCCCTGAAACCCTGTGTGATTAAAGAACCTCCCAGCTGAATGGGGAGCAATAGCTCCCATTTAGAAGAGGCTTTGCATAGCAAATGCGGCATGTAAAGAAATCTAATCAGCACCTTGCACTCCTGCGTGAGCATTTACACGGATTTGTGCCTTGCACTTACTTGATTAGCTTACTGTAAGCTTTACAAAGAGATTCCCTCCATTAAAATTAATCAGAAGCTCTTGGAAACTGTTTTCCATTCACAGGAGAAGGCATGATGACTTTCCAGGTGAATTAATAACGATCATCATAATAAAGACGATAGCAGCGTGATGAAACGCAAAATTCTGCAGGGGCTGGAAGGGGCGCCGGGGAGTTGGGGTTAGAATCTTCTCTCTCCAGGAGCCAACAGCAGCTATTTTCTCAGCCTAAGAAGGCTGCTGTGGGGAAAACGTGAGTGTCTTCTCTCTGGTGCCTCCGGGCTCACTGTACACAGGAGGCCACTCACTTCCCAAGCATAGCTGGTCATCTCTACCACGGTGGGGAGGAAGGATCCGCATCCCTGCAACACCCTTTCCTGCCCCCAACACACACACACACACACACACACACACACACACACACACACACACCACACGCGCGCAGGCACACACGAGATAATCATTACAAATTACAAATTTCTACCACCAAGGACTAACATGTTTCATCTTATCCCTCAATTTAAATGTGACTTTTGAAGTTCCTATTTTATGACGCCAGAAGGTGAATGGAAAGAGATTCTGGATGTCAATTGAAAAAAAAATACATATTTCCCCCTGCTTGCAATTTTCAGGCCCCTTCCCAAATTTGTTATCCTGAACCAGTTAAATGAAGCAGACAAATGAGAAAAGGCTCAAATCACTTCTTTAAAAGAAGCTAAATGGGGAGGGGGGAGTGAAATCCATCGATCGTTTCCCCGCGTCGCGGTACACTACAAGCCCCTGGATTCACATTCCAAATTTCCAACATGGGGCACCAGCTGGGGCCTGGGGTTCTCACCCACTCCTGCGAGGGATTCACCTCCCCGCGCAGCCGGCGATCCGGTGCAGAGCGCACCCCCTGTCATCATAGATCTGCCAGCGCCAGGCACCCATCCTCAGGATCTTGAACTTCGCTTCCCTCTTACTTTCAGCCAAAACCGGGCGAGCACTGGGGGGAAAAGGAAGCTCCCGGAGGGAGCGGGGGCCAGCAGAGGGGCAGGCAGGGAGGAGGTTCGGGGCGCGCGTTACCTGCGAAGGCTGCTGAGGTCTCCTTGCAGCGCTGGGGGCAATCCCGCTCGGCGCGGCGCCCTCCCCGAGATCCAAACTTTTGCTCTGTCCTCCGGGTGGCGGGGGCGGCGGCGGCGGCTGCAAGAGCCGAGCCCGGTCGCCCGCAGCCGCGGGGCGCGGGGGAGCGGAGGCCGGAGCTTCCGAGCGGCGCGCGCCTCCCCGAAGCCTGTGTGCGCCCGGGCGCCCCGCTCGCCTCGCTCGCTCTCGCCTACGTCCCCTACGGAGCCGCGGCTTCATCTTCCCCCGTGCTCAGCCACCTCCGCCTCCGGCGCTCCGGCATGCCACTTTCTCTCGGCTCCGGCCGCCGCTGCCCCAGCCTGCGCGCTTCCTCCGCCTCCCCCTCTCCGGACCGAAAGAAGTAGGGCGAGCGGGGCAGGCGGCAGAGAGCGGCCCTCGGCGGGCGGCGCCTGCACTCCCAGCGACTGAGGGCCCGGGGCGCAGGAGAGCGCGGCGGGCTCTGCTCGCACTCCGCGCGCGGACCCCGCGGAGCCTGGGGGCGCTGGGCGGCTCCGAGCCCTGCGCCCTCCCGGCGCCGGTCCTGAGGCTGCTCCAAGCCCACTGCTGCCTCAACACGGCGCGGCCAGGCTAATGTAGGCGCTGGGGTCCCCGCCCCCGCCCCTCCCGACACCCCCAGGAGATGTTTACAGTAATGAATTCGCGGGTTCGCCTCCGCGGCTCCCGCGCTCCTCCTCTCCCCTCGTCCCCCGCGCTCTGGCGCGCGGCTCTCCTTGAGCCTCCTTTCTCTCCCGGCCTCGCTCCCTCCTTCCTCCTCGCCCTCCCTCGCGGAGTCCCTCCCACTTTTCTGGTTTAAAGAATGCTTGGGAGGAGCGGCTTCAGCCCTCAGCTTTCCTAGAGGCAAAGTCAGACTGGGCTTTTAACCCTGTGCGCCCAGGAGAGGATCGCAGAGCTCGGAGCCACCCCTGTGGGGCCCCCTTGACCCGGCGGGGGCCGCCTCTCTCCGCCTGCCCGCCGCACAGGCCCGCCCTGCCCCCGCGCTGAGGGAGAACGCCAGCATCTGAACCATGAAAGGCTATTTCCCCCGCGTCTGTTTAAGGCTGTACTTCCAGGCGGGAGGATCAATTACTTAGACTCTGAGCAATGATCGAAATGTGAGATTAAGGGTTAAAAATATAGCAAGGCTTCAACCAAAATGGCGTTATTTCAAAAGCAGACAACCTTGATGAGATGGCCCACCCCCTCCGCCCTCGGAGATTCCTTCGTCCCAGACCTATTTCTTAAAGAAACTTTAATCAGGCATATAACCCAGAGTTTGACGCGATAATTTTGAACATCGCCACTTTCTCCCACCACCCTGGCTACTCTACTGCTTGCAGAGAGCGTAGTTCTACGTCCCTGTAGGTTGCAATGGACAATCAAACATTCTGTTCTAAAGATTTAGGAAACCGGCTGGACAGCTAAAGAAGCCCAGCGTTTCTGCTGCGCAATCTCCCTGCAAAGGTTAAAGAGTAATCTAAGGAAACCTGGGGAAGGGCTCTTTCTTGGGGGCAGAGCCTGGTTTTCACCCGTTTCCTCGCTGCGCGCCCAACCTCCAGTAAGTCGCTGTCGTGTTTTAACAAGTCCGGAGAGAGGCTGAATCTGAGCAGAAGAGGGAGAAAGAGCCCGCGTCAAGCACTAGGCTGTGCCGAGACGCGCTTTCCATGTGGCCACGCAACCCGCAAGTTTGAAAGCAGCCCAGGATCAACACCCTCGGGACCGCTTTCTGGGTAAAGAGTCAGGTTGGGGCGGTGCCTGCGACAGGCTAAGGACGATTTCCGGACGCCCTCTGGCGCGACCGCACTCCGGGTCCTCGGTTCAAAGCTTGAGTCACTTGGCACCACTTCCCCGATTGTTTTTATTTCCTGCGCATCCCTGTCGTCTCCAGCACTTTCATGTACTCGAGCGCCTACGTCAATTCAAAACGACCTGGAGAAACGCCCGATGCGTCTCTCAAACCACGCACGGATCCACGAGACGCGCGCTGACACACGCGCTCACACGTGCACACACTCAGATTCACCACACTGCTCGAACTCTTGAGCGCCCGGCGAGGTTTGCAAGGCATTATGCAACGGTGACTGTAAAACGCGTTGGCTTGCATATGCATAGCCTGTCACCTCCCAAACTCAGGGTGAAGATACGTCCCCAGGGGAGGAGGGCGCACGGATGAGGGCGCTAACAGGAAGGGAGCAGACAGTGAGTGCCATCTTGCTGGGGGGTTCCAAGAGCAAAGCGCCCACGGTGACAGCAGCGGTGGCCTCGGCCTCCACCAGCCAACGCTGCCGGCTGCAGCCTCGTTTGCCCCCCGAGTTTTGCAGGAGTCCAGTGTTGGTCTAACCCGCCCCACTACCCTCTCCCGTAGTGGTTTCTTTTCCCTGGCTAGTGCCTGGTTCTCAACTTGACACCTTGATCTCGGATCTGATTGTAAAAGAAGTGACCACGCCGGCGCCGAGCGCTAGGGCGAGCTAGACTGGCCAGCGGGGCGGAAGGATCCTTCTGGGAGGCCGAGAGCCCCAGCTGGGACTCGGTGGCAGCTGGCAAGGCCTTACTGTAACCCCTCTGGGCGTCTCCCGGTCCCCGCGTTGGGCTCTGGTTGGGGGGGGGTGTTTCCCGCCGGACCCCCACGACCCACGCACGCGGAGTAGGACACGCTATTCAGGTTCAGTCTCCGGACCTCAGCGCGCCTTCTCCGCCCCCTTCCTCAGCCTGGGAAGGCGTGAGGGCCCCAGCTTTGAGACCGCCAGCCCCCGGAGGACCAGCGGGGTTGAGGAACTTGGTTTTGGAAAAAGAACCACCCTCCCCCAACTCAAAGAAAACGAATTAGCGTCCACTGCATCTTCTTAGCCGCTAATCTATCCAGGATTGCGGGCAGGGGGCGGGCTGGTGGCTTTAGATATAACCACTTGATAACGCTGGTGGCATTAAAAGCAGATGAGGAAGGGCGGTTGTTACTCTTGCAAGTTCAGAGATTTATTCTGGGAAAATGAGCCGCTAGACTCCCACAAGCCTAGGGGTTCTAGAAACGCCCAATTAGGATCGATGCGAGGAGCAGGCAAGCGGGTTTTCCGTACAACCCAGAGCTCAGTTACAAAACTCCTTAGAGAAGGTGCGTTCGACCTGCAAATAGACGTCCCCGAAATCAGGGTGCCTCTAAGAAGCCTATTCTCCTCTGGGGTTCAGAGACAAAGCCCAGAACCCCCCGCCCTGGTAACCACCCCCCACCAGTCCAGACTCCCCCAAAGAGGCGGCGTGGTGCCCACGTACTGGCACTTAGAGCGGTTGCTGGAAACTTCCCCCGGCACCGCAGTCCTTTACCTGGCGGCCGCGTCTCCTCGCAATGGGCTCATCCGAATCCGACAGGGTCGGGGAGGTGAAAAGGGAAGAAGCTGGCTCGGCAGCAGTGGGGCTCCCGGGGCATGGTATTGTTTTAGGGGTCGCCGCCAAGGTCCCTCCTGCCCATCGTTGAGAACTGCCACCCTGGTCCCCGGGCTTGGTGGACCAGGCGGAGATGCCGCCTCGCCGCTGCTGGACGCTTGCTGCTGGTAAGGGAGGTGCACCCCGAGCCGGGCCAAGTCAGTGCCTCGGAGCGGAGATAGAGATTGCAGGCACCGATGTTATCTCCAAGCGCACCTTGCTCCGCGGTGACGATGGATGATACCGAACGCGCAAGCGAAGGCGACAGGTTTCCAACATACAACTAACTACAAGGTACCCAGTCTGAGACAGTATGTTCTCTTTCCCCTCCCCCTCCTCCCCCTCCTATCAGGGAGGGAACTAACTTAACCCTATGTGCGCCCCACACTCCCCGGAGAAGCTGGAATCCACTAGGAAACCGCAGGCGGCTCCGGGGGCGAGAGCTTTGTTCACGTGCGTTCCCAGTGTGGGCCTGTAGCTGTCTAGGGCACTCGCAGGGCAAGACGCCAGGGCGGGCTCCCAGCGCCAGACTCCAGGATGGGAAGCAGCCCTTGCGTTTCATCCGGACCAGACCCAGCCCTCTTCGGAATCTTTTTTTTTTTTTCTATCGCCAGTTACCGGGTTTATTGAAGTTGCCAGCAAAGTTTTTTTTTTTTTTTTCCTTTACTTCTCTATCCCCCCCTCCTTGTATTATTTCCTCTCCTTGCTGTGCTTTGAAGATTGTGGAACTCCTAGCTGATTCCAGCTCTAGCTTTTAACTGTATTGCGTGTGTGAGACGAATGGTGGAGTGCAACACCCACTCATGCCAAATTTAAATGAAGCTACCAGGAAAGCTGCCTCCCACCTACCCAGCCAGGGCAGGAGTGAGACAAATGACACTCAAATAAGGAAGACATAACCAGATAAGGAGGACTGAGAATCCGGAAGATGAGGAGAAGGAGATGAAGAAGGTGAATGTGTGAATGGGAAACGAGGAGGGAAAAGCTGGGTGGGGAAGGAGGCCATCCCTACAACAAAAACGGGAACACAAACAAGAATGACGGTGCAAAAACACAACTAAATTCCAACTCGGAGCAAGCAGGTCAGCTTTAAGGGCGGAGATTTTAACTGGCAAAAATTTCTCAAATCCTTCCAAAGAGGTTAAAGTAAAGAATATATCTGCCTTGCATTTAGAAAACAGCGTTGACTAAATGTTCTGGACTCCCAAGAGATTAAGCGGGGTTGTGGGCAAGGCATCTGGAAGTGGAGGAAAGGAAATTTAAAGAGAAAAGTATCCCTACAATGCCTCTGCTGTCGCCGTCACACCCGAATGAGCCGGGACATCTCGCAGAGTGCAAACTCAGATCCTCGCATGAGTATCATCTTCTTACTGTCTCCATTCCGGACTAAAGAAGGAAGAAGCCTTTAGAAAGTATTCAGAGGATGACACTTGGATTTTGCTAAAATCAGTTTTTGTAGAAAGAAAACGAGTGCTTTCCACCAGATAGATGTTCTAATGTCTCTCTGCAACATACTCAGGGCAGTGATAATCTTAACAGCCACTTCAGATGTCTCTCTGAGCCCTGGCAGCCCGGATAGCCAGTGAGAGTGGCTCCCTGCCCTTCCTGTGAAGAATTCCGTTGTAAATCCTTCTAGTTTGCCAAGGTGGCAGCAAAGCATAGGGATAGCTCCTCGCGCTCCACCGGCAGAAGGAAAAACCACATTTTACTGCAGATCTTCTTCTACCTGTTTTTTAAGCGTCCGTTTCCTTGTGTAAGTGTCCACAGTGTCCACACGAGGTTCTTCCTTTGAAATCTTGATCTGAGAGGACAGTATAATGATTTCGTCTTCAAGAACACATTTCTGTTTCACGGCAAAACGGAACCTGTCCAGGTTTCACTTTCTGATTGATGCCGCTGGGGGGAAAAATGAATGAGTTAAACAAGAGCGGAGGGAATGGTTACAAATGTTTAAAATTTGTATCTTCCATCATTGCTGTTTTTAAAGTATAAGAAAACCGTGTTGTGCATGTGTTCGCCCTATTCGAGGATATTTGTGTAGGTGCTGTAATCAGGGCAAAAATGAGGGAAACGCACACCGAATGTACTAAGAGAATCATTGAAAAGAATTTTTTATCCACGTGGCCCGTCTGAGTCAGGTTTAGAAATCTGATGATTGGGTGAGAGGAACTAAAGGAACAGAAAACGTTGTTTGGGGGCTCCAAAGTGTCATAATTTTGCAGACTCATACAACTGATCAGTAGATTCTTTTTACTGAGAAACTCTCACTAACACATCAGGGTAGAGAGGTGGACAGAGGAGTTACAAAAATTGAATCTGGGATATTAAAAAAGAAAACCAGAGATTAGTTCCTTAGTTATTCTTAACGTGTCAGTCCTCAGAGGAGTTCTCATTTCAACTGAAATCAGGCCCTGCGGCCTTTTGACCCTCCCCCAGTGTCTCTTAGATCATGCCTCATTACTACCATACACACCTGCATTGGCCTGTCTCTCTAACACTGAAAGTAAAAGGAACACGGTGTCTGCTTTAGAAGACAGTGTTTTCAGCTCAAAGCACTGACGATTATGATGGGTAAGTTCAGTTATGAACCACTGCTCCTTCATTTATAAAATGGACACTGAACATCCTGGTTGCACCAGCCCTATAACATTGTACCATTTAAATCAGCAGAGGTGAAATGCTTTGACTTCTTGTTGTGATTAATGACGTTATCATGATATCACATAGTCTCAGGCTTCCAATTATGTAAATTATATCAATCTAAACAATGTCAGCTTCCCTAAAGTCACCATCTTGTATTACCTTGGGACATTTTCATAACTAAGAAACTAACATTGCTGCATTTTTCTTAACAAAGCTGCAGACTTTTTGGTATTTCAATATTTTTTCCATTAATGCGCTTTTTCACTTTCAGGATCCATCGAATGGCTTCAGTCATCACACCTCCTCTGTTCTGTGACAGTCAGTATCCTTTGTTTTTTTTTTATGATACTGCAAGTTTTGAAAAGTAATGCTGCAACATTTCTCTCAGTTTGGGTTTGTCTTATATCTTCTCATGGTCAAACTCCAGGTATGGGCTTTAAAGAAAAAGTAGTATCTTACTTAGCATACCCAGTCAGGTAACACTAGTGATGCTAACATCACCTAAGATATTTTGTACCAGGTTTCTCACCTTGGGATTATCTGCCTTTTGTACATTCTGTTCTTTGAAAGTAAGTCACTAAACCCAGTCCACTTTTATGCTTTTAAAATGAGCAAAATAAGCATAAATGTTATCTGAAACATCACTAATATGACACTCGCTCAGGAATAATCTCCCAGAGAATTCCTCCTATGCAGAGCTGAAAACCTCACATATTTTCTTATGGAAGTGTTCCTCTGTCTACTTATGTTGAAGCCATTTTCAACTAATCAGTGCTTTATAATTCTCAATCCTATTCATTCTTCAGATCTTGTTGATTCATTTGGAAGGTCCTTTCTTCTTCAGTTCTTTTTGCTGTAGTTTTCCATTAGTATGGTGCTCACTTCATTCTCCTTTAGAATAATATTAACTCTCCATATATTTGTCTCAACAAAACCTTGGTATTTCAGAGAATTAACTAAGTTTCTGAATGCTGTTTCTGAGTGTCTAGTGCAGCAACTTTCCACCTGCTAGATGCTCAAAACATACTTCTGGTGTTGTATGTAAGCTTCACTGGCAAGTGGAGAGAAATGTATCCTTTCCTCTGAGGTGAGGACCACTGAAAGGAAATCTATGGCTGGTACATTTTGGAGAGGTGGTTTTTCTTTTCTGTCATGAGTAGAAAATATTCCAAATCTATCACATTCTTTTTGTGAGTATAGCTTGACTCATGAATCTATGACAGAAAGGCATACCCTCCTGGCTTTGAAACAACTGGTATGTGTACACCTCTTCCATTTACCCATAAAACATCTATAGGAAGCATAAAGCAACTTTTGATGAATACATCTACTCCCAATTCTGTCAAATTTCCAAATCTAGTAGACACATAATCATATGCTCATTACAGAAATGCAGCTCTGTATGTGCAAAGTACTTCAGTGCCCTGAAACAGGTTTTCTCTAGTGAGAAGGCCTCATTCAAGTGATGATGAGGCTTTTTTGACAATATATTGATTTTACAAAGTATTTTGTGACATTATTTTAATAGCCACGCTTCTGCAAGCAGCAGCCTCAGCTCCTGGAATCTCCTGTCTCATGGAAAACCTCTTAGGCCAAGAAAATCAGTGGAAAATCAGTATGTACATAATTGCTTGAATATCTATTTCCCCAAGCCTTGGTTTCTTTGCCTTTCTGTGCAGGTTACAAGATGATTATGCGTGAACAAAAACAGAGGGTACTGACAGGAAACAAAAGCACATTAAACCATGGAGATTTCCTCCCAACATAAACCTTAACCGTTTGTTAAGCAGTTGCTCTCTGTTCCAAAGGGAAGCTGGCAAAATCTGATGCAAACACTCCCAACCACACCGGGAGGAATAACTGAGTGAAACGCCTTTTTAAGAGGAGTGGAAAAGAGATGAAAGAGCTACCCGGGGATTTATTCAATCTTAGATCCTGCCATGGTAGAAAATGTTACTGAGCTTTCCGTATCTACATTTAATGCTCATGGAGAGAAGTGACATTTTAATTTGAGAAAACACCTTTAACTGAGTGTGTAAATAAGATTTTGCATTTAAAATGGTATGCTTTTTTGTCCCTGTGTATATTGAAATACACGGGATATAAAATTATACCCCTCAGAGTAAGGCAGAGACAGATTTCAAGACTGAGTTTTATCATCACTCAAGCTTTGTGCAGCCTTGAAGAGCTCTGAACTTGGAAGATCTAACTGTAACTCTCCATCATTTTATGTCTATGGTTCATGGTTCTGAGCCTCATTTCCCTCCTGTCCAATTAGAAAAATAAACCTAAGGCTGTTGTCCATTGTGGATATATACAGATCTACTGAAGTGAGCTGTTTCAAAGCTCAAATAAGAATTAACTGTCATTATTTATATAATTAGTGTGCTTTGCAGGACATAATTTAGGGTGACACATATTTTACTCTGAAAAACCTAAGCCTCTCCATGGAGTTATACTTATGTGGCTTTGCTAGTAATTTTCTTCTAAACATGTCTGAGTTTCAAAGGTATAGAACTGCTTAGGTCTTGCAAAGAGTCGCTATATAACATTTAAAGTACCATCTCTTGGTACTAAGTCTTGACCTGTCTAGGAAGTCAACTTCCTCAACCCAGGGGATGCCGAGTTTATCTTTCATTCTACCATTTAAAAACCAATACAAATTGCTTGTCCAGTTTTCTTTCACACTCCCTTTTCTTAACTAATAGAAATAACTGTAACATTTTTCCAGTGGTTCTTTTATTTCTCTACCTTATTTTATTATTGAATTATTTCAATGCTTGAGTTTTCTGGATTTAGTCAGCTCGTATAGCTACTCAGTTGGAACAACTTGATTTTAATGTTTCCCCTTTCTCCACTTAGAATATTTTTGAAAAATAAAATTAACAGTAAAGCTTCATAATAAAAACTTTAAAGAAACAGTTGCTCACAGATAGTGTCTCATCGACACTTTGAGCATTTTTAAAGTTTCTGTCAATACAGTGTTTTGTAAATAAACTAAGACTTAATTTGGCATGAATGTATGGGAGATTATGGCTATTTCATGTTTGTTCTTTATCAATGGTGCAGGAGTAGAAATTAAATTCCCCCTCTGGGACACTGAAGAACTTGTTTTGTATGATGACAAAAGTCCAGGAAATCTTTTCTCTAAAGAAATCATTCAGAGCATGATTTTGGAAAAATTCTTCCCATTTTCTTTGTTGCTTTAAAGAACTGTCTAGTGGATCCCAAGTATAATATCAAAACCTAGAAAGGTGCAGATTGTTCTGGTTTTGAATTAGTTATTTATTATTTCTATGAATTCTACTGTATTTTCATGTTTATATATTGGGGTTTCCTTATTCTTTTAATGGATAGTATTTGATTTTTTTAAAGTGCAACAGATATAAAATAGAATCATACATCAGAGCGAGGAGGAAGTCAAGCAATTAGCATTAAAATGCCTCTATTTGCAGAGGCTTTATTCCTTAAAGCTTTCCCAAGTGAGTTATTTTATTCACCATTTCCCTAGTCCACTTCCACATGACAAGGTAATAAAGAGTTAAGTGTAAACTCCATATTCAAGTTCACAGACAAAGTGAGACCTCAGCAAGTAGGTGTCAGGTCCCTGGAAGACTAAGGCTGCAGGATGGCCCACTGGGCTGCAGTAGCTTTTATTCTCATGCAGGCAGGCGTATTTGTACTTGTGATTATAGACAAAGCTAAAGAACCTCTAAAAATTTTTGATTTAGCTCTGAATTAAAAGCCAGATTTCCCTAAAGCCACTATGCTATCCTCATGAAACAAACAACTTTTAAAGCTATCAAAATAAACCTATGGAAACTAACATTATTAGAGAAATCTAAACCAGAACCACAGTGAGATATACTTACTACCCACTGCAAAGGTCATAGTAAAAAGACAGACAATGACAAGTGGCAGCAAATTGTAGAGAAACTGGGAGATCATAGATTACCAGTGGGAATGTAAAACAGGACAACGAACTTGAAAAGCGATTTCATGTGATGGTCTCTGAAAATATGAGCTTAATATGTTCAAATAAAAACTTAACATCTAATCCCACAATTACATTTTCAGGGATTTTCCCTGAGAGACATCAAATTATGTCCACATACTTCTTTATAAATGTTGTTCTTAGGATTATTCATAATATTCAAACATTGGAAACAATCTAGCTGCCCATCAACTTATGAACGGAAAGACAAAATGTGGCGTAGCCAAGTAAAGAAATACTATTTTGCAGCAAAAAGGAACACACTGAGGATATGTACCCCAACATGGGTCAACATCGAAAGCATGTCCAGTGAAAGAAGCTGTATACAAGAGGCTAAATTCAATCATAATTTAATTTATAGAACCATGCAGAAAAGATAAAGATATGGAGACAAAAATAAGATCATTGGCTGGTAGGGGAGGAAGACTGGTAGAGGGAGGGGGAATGTGGATTAACAGCAAATGAGCATGAGAGGTCATAGTACCACAATGGAAATGTTCTAAAATGAATTCATCATGATGGATGTGTAACTTAGTAAATTTAGGAAACAAATCATTGAGCTGGAAAGCATGAATTTTATGATGTAAAAAATATGTTTAAAGAGAATTATTTTTAAAATGTTGAGAAGGATGTCAGTATCTATGGACCTTTAATCTTAGTGAAATCCTTATAGGTTCCTTTATATCACCAATAAATAGGGCGGAATTGTCTTTTTTTTCCTTTTCATCTTTTTGAGATGAGGTCTCGCTTTGTAGCCCAGGCTGGTCTTCAACTGGCAATGATCCTCCTGCTTCAGACTCCCAAGTGCTGGGACTACAGGTGTGCACCACCACGCCAGGCTGGAACTGAATTATTTTAAGAGAGGTAAATAAGGATTATAGAGTTTACTAGAAATGTGACAGTAATACAGAAGTCTAAACAGTTTCCCTGTGGTTCACTAGTTCTTCAAAACAGCGAGTGAATTCCAATTTGATTAAATCCATCTGTGTGATCTGTAAAACTCAGTGGCAAAAAACAAAATATAAACTATGTACAATTTCCACTCTATTCTCTTAAAAAAGAAATAAAAATGACCAAGATGTGCAATATATATGTATATGTATGTATATATAATATATGTGCATCTATCTATCTATCTATATATAGGCTTAATGGATATATATAGATATAAATATATCTTCAAGATATGCCATATGCATTTGGGGAAATACATATATATGGTGTATTGCAAATATAAACTAGTAAAAAGGCAATATTTGTAATAGATTTGTGAATCCAAAAGGGAATTATTTCTGTTTTTACACTAAGTTATTTGATCTCCAAATTCTTCTGTCAAAAGTCTCTATTTCTTGAACCCATGGAACATTTATTTACCAGACTCAAGGTAAGAAGTTTATTTATTAAAATACATTTTTGGTAATAGGGTTCTTAATTACTTTCACATATCTGCACAACGGTTTAATTCCTTCAAATCTTCAACAACTGGATTTTTTTTTCCTCTGACAAGTTAGTGCAATATAAATATCAATTTATGACAATGTCATTTTTTTCTTTTTTCTGACAAAATAAGAACAGATGATACAGATAAGTTAAGAAAAGCAGACATAGTGTCAGCTGTCAAAGGGGTAAGAAAGACAACATCTTGTCCATCAGTGAACTCAGATCAAGGGTCTTTCTTTGCTCAAATGATGACAACTCCAGAGCTACCAGAAAAATAAATAAACGAAGCAAACAAAGGTATTTCCCATGGCTTCTACTGTAATGTCTGGAGCAAAAAAACTGCATCATTTTACCAAGAGGATGGCCTGAAAAAAATTTAACTGCAGTAGCAAGAGAAAAACTAAGTTTGAATAGGGACCTATCATATCTGTTACATTTGGATAACTATCATCATGCCTTACTGGATGCTGCTGATGAAAATGTCCAGGAAGAATAATCTACATCCACCTTCAATGATATAGGAGGATCCAAAGCACAGATTTATAATCCTCACATAGGAGCTTTAGAACAACTGTTGTCACTGTCTCCTGTGAGAAACAGACCCTGGTTGGTATTCTATGTTCATTTTTCTCAAACGGAAGTTGTCCACTAAATGCAGTGAAGTGGAGTTTGTATGCACTCTCCCGGCCTTTTTACAGTCAAGAAGACCTTGGCTTTCAGGCCACAGGAAACTGTTGGAACAGTGAAGGAGCTTAGAATTATAACCAGATCTTCTGGGCCTGTGAGCCATTTATCACCTATTCATAGTATCCCTGTGGAAAAGAGATGAGGGGAAGTGAATTAAACAAGGTGTGGGTTTGAAATGCACAGAAAAACAAAAATCAAACGCAATTTTTAACCTGAAACAATTAAAATGTTTTACAAAGGATGCAAATCACATCCTTTTTTTTTTTTTTTTCCATTTTACACCATGACACTCAGTCTTTAGGAAAAAGGGTAGAAATTGCATTTGAAGATACTGAGAAAATTTACTGATTGGCCAGGTTCTTTTATTAATGCCTTATAAAATGTGTGCAAATACAGAAGTGTGTGATAATTTATTAAGTAGAATCAAACAGAATTTCAGGGTCAAATATGTCCCCAAACAAGTTAACAATTTAGGAAAATTACTTAATGACATTATGGTCTAGATGCCTCATTTGTCACAAGTGACGACAATTTCTAGCAAAATTGATTCATATATATATATGTATTCATATATATTCATATATATATTCATATATCTACATATATATTCATATTTATTAAGTACAAAATAAAACAGATAAAGATATTTAAAGGAAAAGCATTTTATGAGGCAAAATGTCATTCTCATTAAAAAATGAGAAGGTCACCTCTTTAACTCCTTAGTTTACTTAAGGATGAAAGCCAGAGTCAGTCCGCTAGGAAATGACTAGGTTCTGGTTTACATTTCTTACATTATGGGGGTGATAAAGGCTGATCTGTAGACATGACAAGTACAAAGTCCTACTGCATAGGTTAGAGCTTGAAGAGTCTCATTAATCATGCTCCATTGTGTTATAGGTTCTGTAAACACTGCAAAAGCATCAAGTACAGCCCTTCTCTTTGTGACATCTTTCCAACCTAACCCTGGGAAGCCTTTGAGATTTCCTTAAATGACTGGATCTCATTTCAGTCATTAGTTAACCCTGCCTAGTGGGTGACTCTGAATCCCACCAGGCAGAAGTAAGGAGATACGTATTCAAACAGTTCAAACATGGTTTGTCCCAGTCGCATAACCATTAAGAGCCGTAGGGGGGCTTTCCTTTCTCAGGATAAGTCGAGTTGTTTATGTGAATCACATAATATTCCACATTTATTTGCCTTTGGAAACTAACACTGTGAAGTTGTAGTTAGGAGAAGAATGCTAACAGTCCTTCCTGTGGATAAGGGTGAAATTAAAAAGAAAGTTCCAAGTGATTTGTAAATTCTTTGGCATAGTTTTTCATGTAGGAAAGGGCTATTTTGACATAAGCAAGCAACCAGGCCGCCTCTGGTACTATAGGCTCAAGTACATTTAAAATTCACCAGGACTCATCTGAGTTGTTCCTTATATTTTACTTAAAGTTAGCATCCAAAGTCTTGAACATTCTAATTCCTAAATATTTTATCATTTATTTACTTACTAATATTTTATTAATATTTTCCTTCCTGGAAATGTTTG
Organism: Chinchilla lanigera; assembly: GCF_000276665.1. Lineage (NCBI taxonomy): Eukaryota > Metazoa > Chordata > Mammalia > Rodentia > Chinchillidae > Chinchilla > Chinchilla lanigera. The sequence continues at coordinate 8,555,529 of NW_004955438.1, read as the reverse complement.
AATGCAAACCTTTCAGCTGAACTTTAGTCTTATTTTGTCTTTTAAAGCTATCATAGAAAAGACCCCAAGATAATTAATACTAACAACACCATTTGAATATTTGTGTATATGCAATTTGTACACAACATATATATATATATATGTATATCTCAATACTATTAACTCAAAGGCATAACTGAAGAATATACCAATCCTCAATTTCCACGTTGTTTTGCAAGGTTCAGATATTAAACCATATTGGGTAAAAACATTAATTTTCTGAGTTGCTTTTCTTACCTCTAATCCTCTTCATTTATGTACATTCCAGGTAAACTCATGGCTATGATGGTTAAGGATGGTATAATAAGGCAAAGTTTAGAGATTTAGTGTAAATTTTATCTCTTCTATGCACTCAACACTTCTTTTATATTTCAAAGTAGTGAGATTCCATCTAAGCAATTATTAGAAACAATAATAACATAATTGCATATCTAAATCATTTCAGTGGATGAGTCATAAGAAGATAAGAAAGATTGGAAAATGTCAAGATGTTTACATCATGGACTAAATAATGTGAATTACAGCTATGAAACTCTTTACTCTTCCTGCATATCATAATATGATTACATCATTATTTTGCATCACTAGTCACATTAATAAAATATTTTTTCTATAATTCTTGCATCTTGTGTATTTCTCTCAAATTTGATTGTCCCCTTTGTACTTTTTCGAATTAAAATTTATCCTAATCTAATAGTTTTTCCTTTTCTTTGTTAGTATGTGAATGGTACCTGCACTTTACTACTTAGATCATTATGTATTTCTGAAGCCTTACTCTATTTTAGGCACTGCATTTAGTGTTAGCAAATGTGGTCTTAATAATACTAACTCTAATGTAAATTATTGCAGAGGATGCTGATAATTAGCCAAGTTTACAGAGCAATTCTATATGTTACTAAATTAAGGCAAACACAAAATTCTATGGACCAACTTAGAGTACACAACTAACACAGTCTTTTGGGCTTTCTGATATTACCTGGAATATTGTAGGAACTTCTTTAAAGTTGCTTATATTATACCTGGAATATAATCTGTGTAGAAAGAGAAGAAGAGAGGGAGGGAGTGCTTCATCTTCAGACAGAGCAGAAAAGTGAGCTTTATATTGACAGATATAAAGAGTCACCAAAGTTTATTTTATTTTAAAGAAAAGAAAAATGAACAATAAAAACAATGGTATAAAATTTCAAAACAAGATTGTAAGAGTAACAATGGTTAGTACATTGTGTATAGTCATCTTCAAGGTAGTTGCTCATATTACAAAATATAGGCATGAAAAATTGATCAAACCATATAAGCATAAACCTTTACTTTCAGTGAGCTAATAGCAGTTAATAGTGTAACTATTTTAACTATCTTGTGTGTGTGTATATATTTTTTTCCTTTTCCCTTCTTTTCTCCTTTCCCTCATTTCAGTTTCTTTTTCCTCTTGAGCATTTTCTCCCTATTTCATAATATCTATTGTACATTTTGGGTCTTATTTACTCTTTCAGCTTCTAACAGTAAGGAGACAACATGACGTTTTTAAATAGGACACTGATATGACCCACCTTGTGCTTTTCCTGTTGAACTCTGCCAATAGGAAAACAAGTGAGGGGGCTGGGGATTTAGCTTAGCGGGACAGTGCCTGCCTGGAAAGCACAAGGTCGTGAGTTTGATTCCTGGTACTGGAAGAAGAAAAAAAAAAGAAAGAAAGAAAACAAGTGAGTGTGGGTTTATTCCAATAAAACTTTATTTACAAAAGCAATGCAACTAGCTAGGATTCACCAACAGATTATAGGTGTCAAGACTTAAGAAAGTGGCTTAATAAAGACTTAATAAAGTAAAATTGTAAGTGTAGGGCAGCAGATGTCATGTTTCTGGAATAGTCAGCATAAGCAGCAGATACTTACCATTAAGTAACACCTAAGATACATGTGTTAAGATACCATGTAGAATGTTATAGAAAAAGGCAATGGCACTATTATGATTTGGTTATCAAATGAGCCCCAATAGTTTCATGTGTTCAGAGGTGTGGCTTTTTAAAGGTGATTCAATCTTGGGAACAGCAACCTGCTCAGTGGATTAATCCAATCATGAATTCATAGCTGAATGTGATATTAGGTGGTATGACCTGCTTAAAGGAGATAAGTCTATGGGCATGTAATCTGGCTCCTTCCCTTCTGTCTGGATTTTGCCATTTTTCTTTACTTCTAGCCACCATGATTTAAGCGGCTTTCTCTTCTACAGTGCCCCTCCAGTGTAATGTTATTGCCTTGGAACCAAACAGCCATGAACTCTGAACCAAAACAAATCCTTTTCCCTTGAAGCTGTGTATATCAGGTATTTGTTCCAGTAGTGAAAAGGTGACTAATACAAACACAATCATAGAAATGATTGCAATTTGGAGACTGGGTTGAAATGACCCTACACAGACATGGAAATAAATTAAGCATTGTAAAATCAAATGGGGAGCTAACCATTCTGTTCTTGTAAAAATTAAGACCTAATGTACATATATAAAATAAATATTCATTTTTAATACTGTACTTAGGTAGATAGTATTTGAACACTACTAAGTTTTGAAAATAAAATGTGTGAGATGGAGACCGATATTATAGTGTAATAACATGTAATATTTTGAAATGCTTAACAGAGTCACACCTAAGCTACAAAGACAGGGGAAAATGTGGAAACATTTAAAGAAAAGATGTTACTCACAGGAAGAGAGCCAATGTGAAAACTCAGAGAAACATCAGGGAGGAGACTGAGGAGAAACCCACAGTGATAGACAGTAATGGTTTGGAGAGCAGATGGTAACATCTCATTCTTAAGGATAATATGAGTGAAGAGTCTGCCTTTTCTCAATACAAAGTTACGTGTTTTCTATGTCATTTCTTTCCTTTGTGGCATAGTTTCATCTGTAATTTACCTTCAGTAAGTATTGGGTTTTTATTACTTCCAAGGTAACATCACTGCTATCCCTGTAAACACCAAGTGCTGTCATGGCATTTTTCCCATTCTCATCTCCATTTTTGCTTTCATCCTTCATATTCTGCCAATAAATGTGGAATCCATGAGGTTGCGCTGTAACGTGACATTAACTTGTTGGCAGTCTTTAATGTCTGGAAACATTTGGCATGGAAAGCTCCACCCAACAATGAAACACTTCCTCCCATGTGAGTTAGTTCATGTCAATGGGCTGTAGGTCACAAACACCCCTCCAGAAGCTACCCACACACACCCATATTAAAGGGAGGACACAGAGACAAATGTCAAAAGCCAAGGACAGCAGAGTTGATGCCATCTCTAGTTCTCAGCTCCAATACCACAAGCCTCTAGGACCTCCAGATGTGTGTGAATAAGCTTTTGTTTTTCTACCCAGAAAAGAATGTGCAGGCAGAGATTGAAGATTGTTTATTTAGAGCCTGTGTGTGTGTGTACTGAAGATATATATATCAGTTTACAATATTACAAAAAAAATCTAGTGTCCAGAAAGTTAAATGCAGTTTCTCTGTGTTCCAAAATGCAAATCTTAGAGTTCATTATTATCATTATCATTAATTTTATTCTCACCAACTTCAAAGAATTTTCCTAGTTATACTATCTGCCATGTGGAAACGAGCATATGTCTAGCAACACAGCCTGAAGCTTTTTTCTTTGATGACGTGGTTCATTTTAATGAAATAGAGCCGTAGGTTAAAAAAAAAAAGAAAGAAATAGTGCTAGGTTTCTACCAAGTACATTGTTAGAATGAGGCTGGCTCTATTCAGTTTTACAGAGTACTCTTTGGACATTTAACTATTTTCCATGTGTAAGAAATAATTCCATCACATCTTAAATGTTACTGTAAAGAATATAATATGTTCATTTCCACAATTCCACAAATTCATATATAATATTATTTTACTGTCTTAAGTTATACCAATATATCCATATTCTGACTAATTAGTGGGGGTTGATATACATTTATCTTAATTTAATTTTTTTCTCAGTGAAATGTCTAAATATAGCAGAAAATTTCCATATCTCTTCACTAGGTTCATTAAACCCACAGAAAAGTAATATTTACAATTAGTTGTAAAAAAAGTATTGCTTTGGCTGAAACAATTCCAAAGTAGGTGATCAGGATTGTAACTCTTCAAAATTTCATAGCCCTGGTACATAGAATACACTTTAGATAACTCAGTGCTTTAAGAAACATTTTAAAAGTCATATCTTGGAAGTAACTATTCCAGTCATTTAGAGAATATTCACAAATTTATTGCTTAGAATGTGCGTATTAATTTCTACTATCCTAGGGTGTGATTTGTCACTTAGGAAAGAAAATTACTCCCCCCATGTTAACTTTGCAAGTCCTACTGCTCAAAAATTGTCACAAAGTAGGCATCAAGAAATTTGTACCCACTTAAGCTCAGATGTTATCCCCTTAGATATATCTCCCGGGACTCCAAAAATAGACTAGAATGTTCAGTTGTCTTAGTGTGTGAGTCTGAAGCAAGATACCTACTATTACAACACACACGGTCTAGATATTCAGCAAACAATAACTCTGGCGAGTGTGAACACTGAACCTTCTACTCATGTGCTGGACATCTATGCCAGGGACTGGAGATGAAAAGCTAAACAGAAAGTTCTCCTAGCTCTGATCTTCAGGGTTTGTTTGGTTGAAACTAAGGAAAGAACACTAAATTGCTTTAGTTGACAATAATGGTAAGTACGTATCTGATAAACCCATCAATTATTGTCCAACTGCAAATTACTGGTTTGCTTTTATTCTAGATCTAATCTTTTTTAAACAAGTACCTGCCAATTTCATTAACAATCTGAAGCTTGTCAAAGTGACAAATTATTCTTGCAGTACTTCTCTGCTGATTCTAAGACAAATGATCATTTCAAAGCACGTCTTTGCTATACTTTTACTTTACTGTGAATTTACAGGACCAACAGTTAAAAACTGAAGATGGAAATAAATCATTTCTGAATAATTAAATAAATTGCAAGATGTCTAAGTTTCAGCAAAGGAGAGGAGCTTGCCGATTGTGCTTGCAACATGTATGTATATTGCTTTAATAGGCTTTTCTCCAATTTCAGTTTTGTTTACAAAACTACAGCCCAAAATCCACTGGGGCTTTGAGCTGTAACTTCAGTCTTTTACATTAATATCTACTTGTAAACAAAAAATCCTTTCTCTTGTCTATTGATAAAACTCAATGACTCTGCAAGTTACCAAATCCTTACTGAATATTAATAAAGAGCAAATGGGAACAAAATGTAGAAAATAAATGAAAGAGAAAAATATTTCTCCTGATAAGATGGAAATATTTGTGCTGATCATGTCTTCCCTCACAATTTTTGAGTCTTATCTTTTCAACTAGTTAAATAACTCCAGAAACTATCATCTGTAGTGATGTCAGTGGAAAGAATATAAGGAAGAAGAAAGGATGGGGAGGTTTCTCTGCTGGGTTACTTACATAAGTTTTATTTTTATCCATTCTGTCTACTTACATTTCTACGGCAGGACATTTTTCTGTTGAAGAAAATTTTCATGAGCTATGATTTTTTTGAAGCCACTAGACCACTAGACAAACTCTCTTGATCCAGCTACTTCTGGCCTGTATAAAATAAATATTTGATATCAGTACTGCCTGCACTTTTCCTGCTTGCTTAGAAGCCATTCCTAGACATATACGACTTCCTATCAATTCTTGATATTGCTTCAGAGCCCTTCTTAACCCAGAATTCTAGGAAATTAAAATAACTGATCAGTACTGTGATATTAGTTTTCACCAATATGTTATCATACTTCTACAGGTTTCTTAAGGTATTTTCCTTCTTATCTGTAGATTTACATGTTGATGGCCATAAGAACATCTTAACTTCCAATGGTCTTCCAAAGTTGGAAGTCTAAAAGTTAATTCTGCCATTCCAATATCTCTTACATTAATCCATTGCCATTGTTTTCCCCTAAACATTAATTGATATTTCTTATAAAGTGTTTTTCAACAAGAAATCTTGTTGTAGAAATCATGAATATTTCATTACTTGAATATACATGGAAAATGCTATATACTGCAGCCTCTTTAGAAGCATAACAAGTGGATAGTCAAGCAGAGCATCATAGAAGTAATATAGTAGAAGACAGCCCTGTCTGATTGAGTTTAACCATGTGTGTCCCAAATGTATTTGGCCACTGCAAACTTCTATGGAGTGTGATGCTTCATGTTTGGAAATGCTCCAGTGACTGTACTCAAACTTCTTTTCCCTTTATTCATTGCATTCTCTACCACCAGAATTGTCTTTCTAAAATTGTGTGATCAAGCATATGTTCCTAATGTTTAAAAACTCCTAATGAATTCACAGTTGCAGTAGTAGAAGTCAAAGCTCCTGATCAAAGTATTCAGAGATTGAAATTTCCCCTTGACTCTATCTTTACCAGTTGTACAAAGACTAAGTTTGGAAAGACGTTTTCTTTGCATGCAGTGAGAAGTTTATGAAGGAGTCTGTCCCCTCAGTCCTCTGTCTTCCTGCATACCATTCGCCAGCTATTGCTGTTTTCACTCACCATTCTATCTTATTTTCTTGAATCTTTGTCTATCAGCCAAAATTCATTGAATGTGGGCTCCAAGAGCACTATAAAGTTCTTCTCTTGCCTTCCTCCCATCGCCACACGTGAAAAAAGATCACTCCTTCAGATGATGCACTTTTCACACTTTGAATATTCCTCTCTACCTACTGCATCCTATGTGCACGGCCTTGTTATCTCTGATGTTCTAGCAGAGGGTTTCTCAACTTAGGTACTGTTGGTATATGGTGTGGCATGACTCCTTATGGGGAAATTTCATCATAACATTGTAGAAGATTTAGCACTATTCTGGCCTCTACTCACAGGTTACCAGCATACACTCATTAGTCATGATAATAAAAAATGTCTTCAGATATTACCAAAGTTGGAGGGGGCTGGTATTGCTCCAGGTCAAGAACCAGTGCTCCCTCTGGAGTAAACCTTTACATTTTTCTTATCATGATTTTGTGCCCCTGGAGTCAGCATAAATACATTATTCTTATTTGCCCTCTTAATGGATTCATTGTAGTCCACAAGGTGAGGCTGAATATCACACATTTTAAAATGTAGTGATTGGGAAATCTTGTGAGCTTTCTTATTTTCTCATTTTAGATTTTGCAGAGCCAAAACTGAGGGGATTCAGGACAAATCTTGGTCATTCAAGCATTAGCTGGAAACCCCACCTCTATTCCTCGTTTCTAGGATTTTGTTATTCAAAAGGCATCTTTTGTTTTGTGCTCTCTGTCCAGTGTTCAGGTTTGGTGCAGTGAATACACAGTGGAGCCATTAAAACTTGTTAACTACATTGATTTGTCTTTTTCTTTCTGTTTTTCTTTCATTAATGATACATAGAAATTATCTCCAAAGACATCTTTTTTTCTTCAGGAAAAAAAAATCTCATATTTTATTTAATACAAAGCATTGTCTTGTGATATGAAGACTCATCAAAATCATAATTACATTTCATTTGTCTGCACTGAGCTATCTGTCCTCGGTAAGCCTGATCTGTCTGTATTTGTACTGTATTTACCTGGTTCTCACCAATCTGCCAGGATTCCTGAGTGAATGTAAGGTACCTCTGGCACCCCTGCCTTTAATCTTCTAGAAGAGAAATGATTGATTATAACCTGTGTCCCCAAGCCAAGATATGGTATTTTGTATTTTCTTGTGTAAAAATTATTAAAAGCTAATGCTTGCCCTAGTGTTTGATATTTATCCACATATTTCATCTGTAATAGCAATTTTTGTACTGTATTCACAAATGTCCACCTTCCATTTCACACGAGAAGATGTAGTTGAGAGGTTCAAATACAAAGAGGTTCACAAATACAAATACATACAAATGTTAAGATCTTTACCAGAAGCTATCTCAATAATCTTGGCCTTCTGACTTTCACTTCTCAAGTACTGAGTTCAAAATGAGAAGGCAATTTCTCTCACTGGACTCACTAGTTTTAAGAAAGCTAGTTAATTCAGCGGGAATTTGTGGATGCAAAGGCTTTCTGTACACGAGCCTCTGATATTTAATTAAAAACTATAACAGGCATTTGGTCACTTGGGGTTTCTCAGCATGGCATATTATTCGGGACCAGAAGGGTTCTTAATCTAAGATCCATTTGGAAGCCTTCAATCAACAAATTTGGAAACCCTGGTAAAATGGCATTAGTAATTTGCATTTTTAAGAGAAAGACAATAAAGTCACAAATGAAATAGTTAAGAATGTGTTCTACTCCTCCAATTTAACTCTTCAAACTCAGGGTAGGATTGGGTAGTCAGTGGTAAGCACTGTTATTTTGCTCCAGCAGATATTCAGATGTAATTTTGATCTGGACACAAAATCATGGTGAAAGAATTGACACAGAGTAAATCCTCTTTTCCTCCTACTACAATTTTTATGTTGTCCATTGATCCTATGTACAAATGCATTAAATATGTCTTCACAGGCATACTCAGACATCGTGTGTTTTACTTTCATTAGAAGAAAAAAAGTACTAACTGTATGTATTTACCATTTACCCCACCAATTCTCAGCCTTAGAAATAAATATTATCAACTTCTATTTCTCCTATCTTAGAATTAAAATTCGATGCTTGCCTCTGGAGTTTCTTTAACTTTTTCTGGTTTAATTAGTTCCTCCAAGAATGCCTACAATTTTGAAAACAGCAGCAAATCCTCTACATTAGTGATTTTTGAAGGATATGTAGACCAACCAGAATTATCTAGCATGCCTGTCAAAAAATGCATATTCCTGAGAGCACTCAGACATATGGAGGAAAATTTGCTGAACATGGGTAGGATCACTCTGCATTTTAATATGCTCCATGCAAGGCATTTTCCTATAAAATAACGTTTTTAGTGACTGCCTTACAGAACAACTCCCAAATTCCAAATGTTACATGAGGTGGCTAGGAAAATTAATCTGAATACATCTCTTTCTTCACATCCTGCATCCTATCCTGTCAGCATATTCAAAACAGACATAGAATCTGCCTCTTTTCCTGGCCCTGCAAATGTAGTCAAGTCACCATTGTCCCTTGCTAAGGTCACTGGAAATACTTCCAAGCTTGCTTCTTGCTGTTACCTTTGTTCTCCTTCAGTCTATCTCAATACAGCTGTCAGGAAACTCTCTCTTAAAGTCAAATAAAATGCCTCCAATGTTCAGATCACTTCATGGGCTCCCTGCCTATGAGTGGAGGTCAAAGTCAGTACAATAGCCTTCAAAACTCTCATGATGTGGAGGTTGGGCTCTTTCCTCTTAATACCAGGTGCCTACTCCTTGCTACTGCCCATCACTTACAGTCATTCCTTGCCCTTACTCAGCGTAATGAGTGGCTTCCACCTCCGGTCGTCAAAATTCCCTGTCCTGCTCCTAGTTATTTGCCCAGTTTAGACCTTTCCTTTCTGCAGATCTTTATTTACAATTCCCCCCAAAGATTTTCCCAACAATGCTACTTAAAGGGCAATTGCTCCATATCTTGCCTCTTCTTTTCTTTTTTGTTTTGTCTCCCTCAAATTTATCACTATCTATCACAGTGGACACTATCCTTATTTTATTTATTGCAGTCTCTTTCTCTGACTATAATTCATAAGGGTACTTTTTTTTGCAAACTTGATTGGCTTACTGCTATACCCCAGGCCCAGGTATACCAGAATATGATAGAGTCTCAATAAATATTTGTTGAATGAAACGAATGAATTATCTCATGGTAACAGCCCTGCACTGCAAGCACTGTTATCTTTATTGACAGATAAGGAAACCAAAGCTTATAAAACAGAAATAAATAACTCATTCAATATCCTGCAGCTTGTAAAAAGCTGGGCAGTCCTTCCCTCTGGTGTCAAAACAACTCTCCTTCCCATGATGTGGCAATGCTCCTTAAAGATTCTCTCGGTTCAACTTCTTCATTGTCCAAATCAGAAATGGCTTTCACCCAAAATCACTGCATCATCGGAATAAAAGAGAAGGAATGCATGAAACAGACATCAGTTTGGTGCACAGGGTGGGCCACCTGCTTCTGCCCACTTTAGAGAGCCTTAAATGCCTACAGTCTCCCTGCAGGGGTTTCTCAGTGCAAAAGGCGGGCATATTGACCTGAATATACTGCATACATTTCTACCCCCACCGCCGCTTGATCATCACATGCACAGATTTGAAATAATCATCCTTCTCTACCTGCATCCAATTTTCAGTGTGTTCAAGCAAGTTATCTCTCGTACTTCACCTATATTTAGTTTCCTCCCTGCATCTTTGATGTCTACTCATTGTTTTCAGCCTGTAGACATTCACTGTAGTTCTCATGATTTATTTTTAAAGACATGTGTGTCCATGAAAAAAGAACATGGTGCTGCATTGGTGTTTATATGTGTTATACACACAGAAATGAGATGGTATTGTAAATTTTATTTCAATTTCTCACTTTTTAAGAAGCATTATGCCACTGAGGTATGTTCGCTTACCATTGCAGACATAGAGTAGTAGTATCATAACAACCCTTCTTAATATCTTGCTGTGTCTCTATTTATATAGCTCGATTTAGGTTATTGTTGTTAATCATTAAAGATTTTCTCAAAGTCAGAAAACCTTGACAACACATACAAACAATATTAATCTCCTAGTCTAGACAAGATTTAGTCTCCTAATTCCTAGAGCAAAACAGTTTTTAATATTTTGTGAAAACAAGTCAATATATTGAAAAATATCTGAAAAGTGGTCATTATATATAATATTTTAAAAGGGTCACCAATTTTAAAAGTCTAAGCATCACAGCATTCTTAGAATTGACTTTTTTTCTTCTTTTTGGTACTGGGAATTGAACTCAGGACCTTGCTCTTGCCAAGCAGGCCTTGGTGCCACTGAGCTACATCTCCAGCCCCAACAGGATTCTTAATAAGTGAACTGAGGGGCTGGGGATGTAGCTCAGTGGCACCAGCGCCTGCCTGGCAACCGTGAGGTCATGAGTTTGATTCCCAGTACAGGGAAAAAACAAATAAGTGAACTGGCATAATGTACTCAAATGCTGTCTACATACATTTTAAAACACAAGTGATATTTATGTACCCAAGTTCTAAATTTATGTAAAACACCATAAAATAATTTAAAACTGTTGTGTTCTGACAAGAACAGATGATGTAGATATGCTTCAAAAAATCTATTCAAATATGTATCGCATATTCTACTGTGAAGAAATTCCTAATCAAATATATATTTTAAACCATAGAAAGTGTTTTACAGACACCTCCAAGGAGCAGTTGGCTGCCTCTTGGAGCCAGGAGGATCTAGAGGATTCAAAGGTAGAGTTTAGGGTTAGGGAATGAAGGTCAGTTGTGCAGTTCCTTTCTAGCAGGTGCGAACCCTCTGGTTTGATCCTCAGGGAGGTGAAATTTATTCATCTTCAAAAAGATGGCAACATCATTGAAATTAAACTAACTTTGGAGACATTAACAGCATTAACAGGAGAAAACCTTGTTATGAGACCACCTTTTCTCTCATTTTCAAATTTAAAGAATATAAATTAGTCAACTTTTTAAATGAGTATGTTAAATATGAGAAGGATTTGCTGGCTGGGGTTATAGCTCAGTGGCATAGCACCTGCCTCGCTAGCTTGAGGTCCTGGGTTCAATTCCCAGTGCCAAAAATAAAAAAATAAAAAATAAAAAATAAAAGGGTTTGCTTATCATTTACAATAGCTGTACTCTAACTCACTTATAAATGAATTATTTTAGAGCTGAGGGACAGGTAATAGAATATTTCTTTTGAATTTTAAATCAATATGTCCTATTTCCCCAAACCTTTTCCCTCTCTTTATTTCTTGTGTTAGCTCTGTGTTCACTGCAGGAGATTATAGGCATCTGTGAGAGCAGGAAATGCATTTTACAAACATCAGGTCACCTAGGAAGTTGCTGCCTATGTACTCAATAAGATAGAATGACTTGTATCCAACAAAGATAAAATAATTTGTGTGCAGTGAGAGCTGACTAATATTTTGAATGAAGAGCTTTCATTTAGCTGAAGATCCATACAGCCTGGAGGTCATATTGGGAATCAGAAAATGTGTGGTTAGTAGTAATGATTCACAGGTCTACCAGATAAAGCTTTGATTTGTGCATATGGAACAATATATACTATCTAACACTTCCAGAGAAAACATTGGATTTCACTCTTACAGATTCTTATGCTTTTGGCTGTATAGACACACCATATTAATCCCCCCTCCCCAAAGGACTGACAAAAAACAAAGTTGTTGAATACTTGAATGGCTTTCTTTGAATAGAACAACACAGATCCGTACAAAAAAGCTGCTGCCCTTGAATTCCCTCTGGGCCTGATTTTAGGACCTCTATTATTTGGGTAATAACTCTAATTTGGTTAATAACTAGGGTAGGAATAAAAGAAAAGAAAAACAACTCATATAAAAACAACCACCTCTCTAAAACCTATCTTTTAATGTATTTGAAATCTAAAGACTAAAGACAACTTTTTATTCCATTCTTTTCTATATTTCACTTTCTTTAAAAAACCCTCAACAGGAAATGTAAACCATGTGCATACAAGAAATGCATACAACTCTGGTCTTTGTGTAGAACTTGATTCTGTTCATTTAAAATTCAAACCTAAGGTAACAACAAATGCTTAGAATTTTGTTCTAAGCAGCATACTCTGCTGTTTCAAAGACAGGAAATAAATACAACTGACAAATTTTGAAAAATCTTTCATCTTGCGAATTCATACTCAAGGCTTTAGAAATTTTAATTATCAGAGCTTTAGTTAGCAGAGACATAATGAGTCACTTAAAATCTCAAGCTGACAAAATAAAGTTTTGAAGAAATGTATATTGCCCATTGATAAATGCTTTTGTTGCAAAGGGAAAAAATAGACTCTTTGTCTGCCTTGGCTCCAGTATTTAGCATTTGGCATCTAATTAATTAGTTATCAGGGGTGGAATCACACAGTGAGCAATTCCCTTTCCTCCTGATTATGGATTGCATTTTGATGGTAAAATTGTTGGTTGTGTCCTTTCTTAGTGACAGATTTTATGTGATTAATGTCTCGGGTGTCTATTTTTCTCTGTCACCTTCACACAATAGATGCCACAAAATCAGCATCACCAATCAAAATGTAATTTCCATCCTCTGAGAAAAGATCATCTTCCATCTTTTCTGCTTCTGATTGGTCTGTACCTTAGAGTATTTGAAAATGAAGAGCAAAATAAAAGACTACAAAGTTGCTACAGCTGCAGTAAGTTCCACTGAAAAGATGGCCGTTTATCTCTGAGCTCCCTTACATTTTTACAGAAATGTCATTTGCAGGTAGTTCATTAGATGTGCTTAAAACTGCCATTTCAGTAAAGCCTTGCTTTCTCCTATTAAGCTAAGCACTTGGTCCCTGAACTGTGATTCTGTACATTTTTGTTTGTGGAAGCTCTCAGGCAAGTACACCTGACTTAATAAACATTTCCTCTAATAAGTGAAAAAGACTAGTTTCCAGTAGAGTTAATAGAAATAAAACTTCATCGTACACTTGGCTGATAACTTTGTTAGACTAGGTTTTTGTAAAGGAAAGAGATCTATTCATGATACTTTGAAAAGAAAGACTATCTACATATCGGTATGTTTATGGAGCAAGTTTTGCCTTGAGACTATTTTAGGTGCTATATTCTTCTCTGGTTTCAGTTTCATTTCTTTATAAACACACTTGCTCTGCATCAGTACGTTGTTCTTTGCTGTGCTCGCTCAACTTTTCTGTGCACGTGCATTTTCACTGCCATTCCTGGAGCATTCTTTATCCTAAATTCATCAAGTAGCTCTATCCCATAGCTTTCCAAACCAACAGGGCTTCTTTAGATGAGGCTTCAGTGAGGATGGCTTAGTTAATAAGACTGTAGATTTTACTGGCTTTGGGTTGTAACTCATTCCTTGTTTAATCAGGTAAGAGTAGAAGCACAATAAGGAAAAGCAATGTCCTCCTAATTAGTGTATGGATGGGAAGTGTCCCCTTTAGAAAGGAGCCTTCAGTGAATAGTCTTAGTCCATTTTGTGCTCTTACAACAGAATACTCGAGGATAAGTAATTTACCAAGAATAAGAACTTATTTCCTAGTAGTTCTGGAGGCTGAAAAGTTGTGATCAAAGTGCCACTGTCTGATGTGGACTTTCTTGTTGCATTGTCTGGGCAAAAGATGGTGAGAGGGCAAAGAGAGGGAGAAAAAGTACTAGAAATTAAACTGCCAATGCATGTTCTTTTATAATTGTTCATCATTCATCCAAGCACATGAATGGAGTCTTCCTGTCCAAAGCAACTTCCACTAGGTTTCACCTTTCAATGTTTTCCCTTTGGAGATTAACTTTCAGGGGCACATTCAAACCATAGCAGACAGGGATCCTGAACTGTGGGTGACGTAATATATTGATTGTCTGTTCATGACTAGCTAAGATTTCATTCATTTTGAAAACAAATTCAACAATATACTCTGAAGCCAACAAATTTGGCAATGGATAGCATTCAGATCCTAGGTAAGATACAATGCTTTTGGATGGAGCAAAATTTAGTATTCATGCAATGAATTGAGAAAATTGTAAGAGGCGTGGGATAGTCAGAAGTAGTTGTGGTAAGCTATTCAAACCTGAATCAAGAACATGTTAAGTTTGTGCCAGCTGTTAGATAATAAAGTGTAAATGGCTTACAGGAAGTGGAACACTTAGTTGCGAAGGTCAGGGGGGAAATTCCAGGTTAGTGTTATAGATTTGATCATCATTAACATGTAGCTGATGACTGACTAAAGCCAGGAAGCCAGATGAGATCACTTAGCAACATAGCACTGTTAGTAAAGAGAATGAGTTCGCTGACTGGAACACAAGAACCTTTACAAGTAGAGCAATGAGAAAGCCTGGAGAGAAAAAGCTTATGAGCAAGAAGATGTGATAAAAAAGAGTTGATTCTTTTTTCCCAGGAAACACACTTTAGGCGAATATCTAACTCGAACAAATGCTGCTGATAGGTAAAATGATGTTGGACAATGAAAAATAATATCTTTGGATTCAACAAAGTGGAGGATGCATTATTTTGCTAGGACTACTGTATCAAAACACCATGACTGAGTGGTCTTAAATAGAAATCTCTGTACTTACATTTCTGGAGGTAGAAGTCAAAGATCAAGTTGGTGAAAGGACTGGTTTCTCCTCAAACCCCTCTCCCTTTGGCTTGCTGATGGTGCTTTTGTGTTGTATCTTCACATAGCCTCTCCTCTCTGCATTCACAGCCTAGTTTCTCTTTCTCTTCATAAAAAGATGAGGTCCTGCCCTATGAACTGATATAACCCCATTTACTCCTTTAATGGATCTGTCTTCAAATATAGTCACCATGATGGGTTAGGGCTTCAACATGTGAATTTAGAAGAGACACAACTCAACCCGTGACAGAGATAGTTGATGAATTAGAAAACAACAGTTTTAGGGTCATGAAGTTGGTGTCAAAAGGAAGCTGACTTGTGATTCTTCAAAAAAGAAGATGCTTGGAAATGATGGTTTCAAACAACTATCGCCATTAAAGAAAGGCTTGTAGGGATGGACCTGGATGGAGAAATGAAGGAAGGGAGGGATGGTTTATTTATTTTTTTACTAGGTCCTAAAGAGGGAGATAGATAATTAGTTATTTGCCGATGATCTGCGTCTTATATTGGGTAATCATAAGCTTTAATGTTGTACTGACCTTGAATTCAGAGGTACCAGAGACCGTAGAGCAACTGAGATGGTGTGGGAAATGGGTGAAAGACACTGATAGATTTTCTAATTTTTTTGAATATTTCAAATTTTAATCATATGTAGGAGAATTCAAGATACTGTCTTAATATGAAATTCTGTTGACTCATTCATATGAACATAATGTAGAATTTATTGATACAAATATGTACCTTTTTGTTATAGATTTTTGGAGGTGAAAGGAAGAACATTTTTTAAAGGCTTGCACAATTTGTGACTTATACTCACCCTAACCTACATGTAGATAATTGTTCTGTGTTTGGGTGAATTATATTGATTTCTGTTTGGTAGGGAATAAGCTCACACTTGATTAACTGCATATCCCTGGAGAAGGATGAACTATCTTTGCTGTGTGTTACTTTTTACTCAAAGGAAGAGAGGGGGCGTGTTTCACTTTATGCTGGGTACTGAAATTGCTTGATCTAATTGCTTGCCTACAGATGATTGTTCCTTTTTTGAATTGAAGTGCCTTTGTAACATGGTGTTTCAAGAGGGGCATTGAATTTAGGATCAGAAAATCTAGATCTATGTTTTAGAACCCTTGTATCCCTGGCTGCTTTACTGCGTATCTAGTCCTCAAGTTTTACATTCAAGCAACTTAAATTTGTTTTTTTTTTCTTAAACTGGAAATAGAACTTAGGGTCTCATGCTTGCCAGGCAGTTGCCTTGCAGCTGAGCTATACCCCTGGCCCATACGTCCAAGCAACAGAGATAAAATAATTTATCATTAAACATATTATTTGAAATTATGCCTATCTAGAAAGTATAGGCCAACTCCCTGCAATGAAAACAGAATGGATATGTACTGGATTTAATATTTTATATCAATGTAATGTTTTAGATTTATTTGTCCATTGTATGGTCTGGGATTTCCTACAAAGCAATGGGCATCTCAGGAATATAAAACAAAGTCCTTAAAGCAGAAGTCACCACTGGCAAGTAAAAAGAAAAGCAGAGAGTTCAATGCTTACTTTAGAAATACTGTAGAGTTCTAATGGGATCAGCAATTTTAGCTGTGGACTGCCAATAAAGAAATATAGACATAGGAAGGCAAGCCTGGAAATTTATGGCTTGTCTATAGAGACAAAACCAGAGACTTCAGCTAATTCTACCACTACAGGTGGCAACTCTAGATGGTTTTGCCATTGGCTTTCCTGTCTAATAAAACTGTAGCAGCAGGTTGAGGAGAAATTGAGTGGAATCAATTTTATTTTTTGCTTTTATAGACAAAAAGGTTACTGGTGTGTGTGTGTGTGCAGACAAAAATGTTCTAAAATGAAGAGAAGACTTGTGTTGTACTTTATTGTTTTAGTTTTTGGATATAAAATAAAGAAAAGAAGAAGAATATAAATAAGTTCTTTTAGAAAATGAGTGTATTCAGGTTATTTATTACATCATTTTTTGCTAGTTGCGATGTATCAGGTTGCTTAATAATTTAAGTAGCTCAAATATATACTTTATTCTCATGTACAGAATGAAAACAGTCATACAAATAATAGGCAAAACTAATTAGCAACTTATCAGTCTTATTTTGGCAGGAAGCCACCTCTGCTGAGTTCTTTACCTTGCGAACGTAGCCTAACTCTAGGAGTACTAATTAAATGGTGTTTCAATAATTATACATTTTTAAAAGGTAAGCTTATCGTATTGTCACAGCTTAAAGCAGATTGTTCTTCTATTTTCAAAAGGGTTGGAAGCATTTTTAAATAGGGTTTGTTAGAGAAAAACCGAGATATTTGGAATGTTTTTTTTTAAAAATTTCAAAAGGGTTGGAAGCATTTTTAAATAGGGTTTGTTAGAGAAAAACCGAGATATTTGGAATGTTTTTTTTTAAAAAAAACTGTGAGAAATCTAAAGTTTATAGTTCATTTGAATGACAAGGAAGGAAAATATCATATTTGGATGGAAGAATATTATCATGTAACCTGATCAATAGTACATGTAAGTACAATTTATCGAACACAACCAAGTAGACTTTGTGCCTGCCATGTGGAATTATGTGGAGAATACAGTCAATACAATGAATATAGTGACTGGAGCAATGCTATTCACACTGGGCTTCTTGTGTTTTAGAAATTTGCATGGATTTTCATAGTAGGTAAGAGAGTCCTATCAGTTCTGTAAATAGCACTGTCTAACAGTTTAATCATCCTTTGCACTTCCTTAAAATTAATCTACCAGGCATGGGACTTCACTATTCCCCTTTGATGGTAGGTAATTTTTTGTCTAGTTATAAGTACATGGCTCTATGGTACTGTCCAGAAATGCAAGCAGGCATCTTCCAGTTATGGGAAAATTAATGATAGGAAACTGAGAAGCTAGTTATTGTGTAACAAATGCCACTGAAAGTCTAGTGGTTTCCTAACAACTGTTTAAAAAAAGAATTGGATTGAGTGGAACATTGATGTATCACAAATATAGTTTAGTTGTTAGATCACTATGCAGTCTCCAAAAGTGGGTCTATGAGTTGATTCTCTCCAAAGTTTGCTGTTCCCAACTACTGATTTAATGTAACAACTATTCCTACTTCTACATCTAAAAACAAAAGACAATGATGAAAATTAGGCATAATGGCTCATGTCTGTAATCCCAGCACTTGGGAGGCTGAGGCAGGAGGATCATGGTGACAGCCTGGACTACAAAGTAAGACTCTCTCAAAAAATATCCAAAGACAACAACAACAAGAAAAAGTAAATAGGGTTAAAAAAATTCAATGCCGAGTTCTGTGTTATTCTTTCAGTAACTGACATTTATAACACATGAACCTAGAGAAATAGACCAAAATAGCCCAGCCTATCTTATCAAGGATATTTGTGCAATAAATTTTTCCTTTGATAGTGTATGTCTAACAATGTTAATCAAATCTGTAAAGTAATTACATCATTTGGTCAATTATACCTGGTTATAATTATACTAATACCTCACTTCACAATTAAAAAGTCACATTGATTGATTTATAGTTATGGGAAATCTAAAAATAAATTTTAATTTATATACATATATTTTGTTGCAAGACTGAAGAGCTGAGCAATGAATAACAACAATGAGGGAAGGGAAAAGTGTCCTGGGCAGACAACAGCAGGATAGTCTACCTTCTAAATGTAGTCAAGTG
Organism: Chinchilla lanigera; assembly: GCF_000276665.1. Taxonomy (NCBI): domain Eukaryota; kingdom Metazoa; phylum Chordata; class Mammalia; order Rodentia; family Chinchillidae; genus Chinchilla; species Chinchilla lanigera. Next base: position 8,536,583 of record NW_004955438.1, on the reverse strand, counting down.
TGACTCGGATTGAGAATTGGAGTTGATGAAAGGAGAACGGGTGTGAGAGTAGGAATGGGAGGGATTTTCCCCCAAAATTTTAAAGTTAAAATATATTCACTTGCCACTCTGTTTACCTTTTCAGGAATTATGAATATTGGCTTGAAATATGTGGTTTTTCCATTTTTTATTTAGACTGGGAGTTTGGCAGCAATTTTCTATAAAGCAAGAGGAGAGGGTAAACTATGATCTTTGTCACAACTATTTCACTCTGCTGGTCCTGCACAGAAACAACCATGGGCAGTATGTAAATGCTCAAGTGTCACAGTGACTTTAGTGATGGACCCTGGGCTTTAAATTTCATATTACTTTGAACATGTTAACTTTTTATCACAGCCACTTAAAAATGTAGAAATCATTCTGAGTTCACAGTAGCACAAAAAATGGCAAGATTTAGCTGATGTTCATAGTTTGGTCACCCCTGACTCAAGGATTTTACTACCTTCCAGATTGTTGCCTGACCTCAAACCAACATGGAGCCTTATGAATCTAGCTTTTGTACTTCTCTCTTACCACCAAAATGTCATAAAAACCAGGACTCCTTGGGAGAGAGTTTTGTTTTGCATTTTGAAAGCACTGAGGTTTATTTGTTGGTGTCTCTGTATGGGAAAGCTTAGCAATTTTCAAATATATCTTCATTTTAGCAAAAATCTATCCAGAGTATCCCTGTCCTTAACCATTTTTATTTGGAACTGAAGAGCTTGTTATTTTATACTGCCAGTATCTAAAATTTTATCTGAGAGTTTAAGAATGCACGTGAACAAAATAATATAGCAGAACCATGAGCTTCAGTGCTGATAATCTGAGTTTGATTCTTATTTGTACTACCTAGACCAGGAACAAACTATGTTTTATCATTAGGACTTTAGTTTCCAAAGGGATAATAACAACTGTGTTAATAATAAAGTCTCTTGATTTGGTTATTGTGAGAGTTAAAATAATGGATACAAAATGTACAACATGAGACACTTAATAAGCACACATTATAGTTCAGTCATTTAATATTAGCAGTATTCTCATGAATAGTTTTACTTTTTTGCTTTTAATCAATAGAGAGCTTGTTAAATCACAATTTTTTTAAAAAATAACTATGCTTTATTGTTATGATTTTTTGTTTATAACCTGGAAGTTCAAATAATCTTATCTATGTTAGTCAATTCAGCATAATTGTGACAAAATACCTGAGGTAAATAACTTAAAGGGAGAAAAGATTCATTCCATCTCATGGTTTCACAAGTTTCAGTCCATGGTTACTTGGTCATATCATTTGGGCCTGTGACAGGGTAGAACATCATGGTGGGCAACATGTGGTGAGCAAAAGTACTCAGTTCATTGTGCTCAGGAAATAGGGATAAGGAGGGCGTTCTATCCTTATATATCCTTCAAAGGCCTGACCCCAGGGACGGACTTCCTGTAAGTAGGCCTCACCTCCTAAAGTTCCCACCACCTCCCAATAGCACTAAAAGCTGGGGACTAACCTTTCAGTTATTGAGCATTTGCAGGACACTTAGGTTCCAAACCACTGAAACTAGCATTTGAAACTTCAAAACATCCTAAATCTACTGATTGTGTAGTAGAACACTATAGTGTTCTATAGTGTTTTAAATTTTTAAAAAGATTATGAAAAATGTGTTTAGAAAATAGAGCAAGCAGTAGCTTGATTGACCACTTTATCTTATTGACTCTAAGAAGTCATTGATTATAAGACACTGATTTTTGGTAACACTGAGAAGTCCATGGTCAACTACACTATATGATTCATTAAGTTTAAGAAAAATGCTGATTTTGGAGAAGTTGAAATATCAAAAAGTATACATATATATATCTAAGTCTATTATCTCTTTCAAATTATTAAATTATCTGATTTCCCTTGGAATCACTCCCTGGTAATTTTTGGGTGGAGGGGCATCATAATACTCTCTGAGTTCAAAATCACTCGTGCAATTTAGTAATAACTTGCATATGTGTCTTTATTTTATGTGTTAGTAATGACCTCTGTCTTGAACTTCAAAGAGTTTTGTTTATCCAGCTGTTTGACATCTCCGTATGGATACCAGAAAGACACACCAGACTCAGTATGCTCAAAGTTTATTCCTTATCTTTTTCTCATTTCTGTTCTTTGGTCTCAGTTCTTTATCTTGATGTGTAGCAATATTAGCCAAAAAATTGTCTAGGCCTGAAAACTAGGTCTTATCTATGACTCCATCCTGTCATTTTTATGGCTTCATCTCATCAGTCTGCAGTATTATCGGTTCTATCACCTTTCTTTTAAAATCATCCCCTTCACATACTTAAGGCCTAAGAGAAGTTTTGGGAACCTGATAAAGTTATGTGAAGAAAAGCATCTTTGTCAGGTCTCATTTGGCATTTGAAGGTACTCAGATTGCAAGTGGGGCCGGAGTGATCTGAACCTGTATTGGGCCAGGTGTAAAGGATGATACTTCCAGCCTTTGGAAACTCATGCTGATTCTTGGCTGTGAGCTCCGCCGAGTCTGTAAAGCATCTACACATCCTGTTCACATGGGCTGGGATTCTCCAAGCATAATGTCAAAGTTTTTAAGAAGAGCACCTCAAGAGCAAACATTCTACAAAGTACAGGCAAGAGTTTCCAGCCCTCAATAAGACCTAGGCTCTGAAATGTCAGATCACCTGCTATATCAGTTGTACTAAGTGGTTGTAGAGCTCAACCCGTTCCTCAGGAAAAGGGTCTAACTACTGATGAGGATCTGCTAAGTACAGAATGTGACAGAGCATGTGGAATGGAATGGGACATGCTGTGACCAGTTTTGGAAACACCATCTACCACAGTGGGACTTTAATGCTTCCTACTGAGAGTCATGAGCTGTCTGGGACAAAATGCATGCTGACAATCTTCTAAACAGAGTAACACATTAGTCAAAGGTAAGGTCTAGGCAGCCAGACCTTCTAAAATTGATATTTTGAGGTACTGTTTTCCTGAACCTGAAATATTTGATTTGTGTGTCTTTTGAAGACCCCAGGTCAATCAATGTAAAACTCTTAGCATAGCACATGGTATGTACACTCCAAATTTAGCTACTAAAAAAGGAATGTGAGGAAGATAGGGTTCTTTTCCTGTGATTGTCCCTCAAAGTCCTGTCCTAGTTTCAGACCTTCTAAATGTGGTCTTTCCTGCTATAACCAGTGGGAAATAGTTGGATAGATTCCAAGATACCATGGCAACTAAGTACCTATGAGTGACATCACACTTTGGCAACCTAAAATATATTGTATACTTCTCCACTGATACACATAATAGTGCCAAATGTTTCTAAATTTAATCCATTCTATTTTCTCAGTAGGTGTATCTTTGTTTTAAGGTTTATTCAGGATTCTCAAACAGCTTTGCATTTATTCAAGGTCTAAGATCCGGCCTTATGATATTTCTTGTCACTTCTCTAGAATAATAAAGTGACAGAGATACACCAAGCATGGCATAAGCACATATAATTCATATATCAGATTAATACAGCGATAATTCAAAATATCCAAAAGGAAAATGCTACTTATAATTTACCCAGGGGATAGTTCTTGAAATTTTTTTCAAGAAGAAAAGGAGATCAAGAGACGCTATCCCTAAGGAAATTACAATCTTGCACTCAGCTACCTTTCATGGTTTCTAAGAACAATGCCTCATTGTGGGCACACATCTCAGAGCTAAGATTTGTGCTGGTCCTTCACCAATAAAATCACTCTGTGTAAGCAGCATTTAGTAAGCAAGATTTGCTCCTGTAATGGTACTTGACCTCAGCCTGAAATCTTTTCAATGTTGTGTGAGACTTTGAATTTAACTTCTCTAAGAGTTGCGGATACCTTGAAGTTATATGCCAAATTTTAGGTATGTATATACAAGTGTATGTATTCAGAGAAAACTTTCTCTTGCTTTAGGATTTTCCAAGTGATTCGTAAGAAATGAAAGGCTAAGGACTAGTGGTCATGAAAACAGAGCAGGTTCTGTTGATCCTTCATGCCTGCTGGAGGTTGTTTTCATCTGACCACAGCCTAACAGTGTATTAGTTACCACTTCCTTCTCTTTTAACATAAAACTGAGGACAGCATTTACAAAAATCCAATAAAATCCACTTATGGTATTTCCCTATCCTGGTGATCTGGGCTGTGGGTAAGGAGGAATTTATTGTAGTATAACCTTGGTCTAAAATTTGCACCATGAGGATTTATGGGCAGAGTGTATGTGGGTCTCTGACTCTATATACTTAAATAGAATTTGGGGACATTAAGAATCAAAAGAGACAATTTTAAGCTATAAAAGATATGCTATGGAGGTGTACAACCCCCCCCCAAATGAACATAGTCATCATGTACTGAAAACATACACTAATAAAAATAAAAAAATTATTTTTCTTTTTCTAAGGATACATCGATGTCTGTGTGTATATATAGACTTCTTTTTGCCAGAATGTATATATTCCTTTAAATACCACAAAATTATGCATTTTGTTTTTAAACTATTCTCAGTATGTGTGATTTATAGGAAGACAGATTTATTTTAAAATGATCAAAAGAAAACAGATTTATTTAAAAAATTATTGGAAGCCCATAAGTTCTGTTAACTCAGAGAAAATCTTGCAATTACATATCAGAGAATTCTAACTTTATTATCTTCAGAAGAAATCTGAAGCTGAATTCTTCAGATGAAATCTACAGATGAATTTAAAAGAATTCATACAATGAAGATTTTAATCCTTAGTCAGTTTCCATGGTTCAGGAAGTACATGAAATCATTTTCGGAATGCTTTCCCTGAATTAAAGCGTAGTATTTGTAATAATGACAGCAATAATTGTGATCATAGCTATGCACTGAGAACACTGCATTTACCATCAATATTTCACTTATATTTCATATAAAACAGCCAGTATTTATATATGTCATAATATCAGTCTGGAATTTCTCAGCAATGCAGAGAACTGCATTTCTTTCCTGTTTAACAGCACTTGGTTTCTGGAATAAACCATGAACGCTTGTATGGTAGTTTGCTATGGGTAATGGGGGTTTCCTATGGGTTTTTATTTCCTTAAATTTCTTGGATATTTATTGTCCTCTAGATGTAGTACTGGACCTAGATTACAAGAATGAGCAACATAGACATTTTTCCTAATCTCATGTACATTATATTTTAACCAGGATAGAGCACAGTATATAATAAGAACATAAATTTATGGACTTGTTCGGCATTTCAAGTTATGAGGCTCATTCAAAAGTTTTGTCTCTTGCTCTTCAATGGACAATAGCCAATGGAATTAGTTTTATTTAAACTCTTTTTGGAAAAATGTTTCTATCATTTCTTTCATTAAATATATCAGAAACTTTCAAATTAGTTCACTCTAATTTACTCTTATTACAATAAAAAGCTTGCAAAGTAAGAAGGGAATATTTTTCCCTTCTATAACCTGGGTCTTGTTGGCAAGTTGGAAATTTTGACTTACTCTTAGAAGCACGGTGGTCAGAGTCATGGTGGTAGTAGACTAGAGTCACTTTAGCTGTCCTGTAGTAGGAGATTGTTGTGTGGGTGACATACCTGTTTGGGGCCACTTCAAAATATTCTTATTACACACACACACACACACACACACACACACACACACACACACTTACCTGAGGGAAAATAGTTAACAGAATAATTAGGAGATAATAAAACACACTGGTGATTAGACTAGGATTGAATTCCTCAGATTACAATGCTGGAGCTACGTGTTTAAAGTCACCCTGGGTAAATGCTGCAAACGCTGATTCCTGTGTCTCACTTATAATCTACTTAATCTCAATCTCTGGATGTCAGCTCTCAAAATATGTATTTTGATTATAAAGATGGCTTCCCAGACTAGGAAAGCTGCCAGAGTAGCCCAGAAAGATTTAGCACGATGACATAGAAACTCCATCATAGTAAGTGTCAAGAGAATAAAAGCTTTAGTCCCACATCTGCTGTTAACTAGCTGGCTATCTCCGGGCTAAATCATTTTAACTATCTGGCTTCATTTTCCTAGTCATCTCCCTCGACCTCCTCCTCCTACTACCCCTATTAAGTTGTATCAAAACATGACACTCTTGATAAAGAAGTAGGAGTAATTAGGCAGTGTTATTCACAAACACAGTGTCAGACAGGGGCAAGTTCTTCAGCCAATCAATTAGCTCTCAGTGAGCTCACACTGTGGGAGATCTGAGAGACATATAAGATGAGGTCAGTGTTTTCAAGAGCTCACCATCTGCTTTCTGAAAACAAATTTCATGTATGCCAGGACAAATAGTATAATGCGGAAACAGTTAAAGCAGACAGTTACCGTATGAGATCAGAATCAGTCTTCAGCTCACAATTCTCTGATAAGATGTTATCAAAACAGACCTCAAGTGACAATGAGCAACTAGATTTAGATTGTTTGAAGGTACTGATTGGACATTTTCCACAAAAATTCCAGAAGGTCCTGATTTGGTTCTCAAAATAGAGAAAAGGTGTACTGTGGAAAAAGTGCTTCTCAAGAAAGCAGCAATATTAATTCAGTGCTAGTCATAGCAGCTTTGAAAGATTATTCTTCTGCATTGCCTGGTCATTATGTCTGTTAATGGCAAACTACACCTATGACATTTTAACTGAAAGAATCTGTCCTTGGATGCTGGCTGTCGGAAAGTCAATATTTATCCCTTGTCACCGAAGGATACAAGACAATAGATAGTATATCTATAACACTCAGAGGACACAGAAGCCTGAGCGAGAAAGGTGAACACCCATGTTGGCCTATTGCACAGGATTAGGGGTGCTGAGATTTCATCACAGAGCACCTACCCGCTCCTCTGGATTATATATCATGGAACATATATGCTGAATGCCACCATTCACTGCTTTGATTGAGTCCCCTGAAAGTTTTTAATGAAAGTCTGAGGAACTCATAGAGAAAAATATACTCATTTAGGGAACAAGGAAAATCACAGTGTATATCACTCACTGGCCAGTGGGCTATGGTTTTTCCAGTAGTGGGCAACTGATTCTACAGAGAGAGTCAACAAAGGATAGAAGAAATTGGCATTTTCAAGGATTTATATGAACGCTACAAATATCTCAGCAGATTTAGAGACCAAAGACATCCATGTGAAGGGAACTTCCTGTGAATCGTTTAATTCTTAGCATGCCTGTCGTATGAACCTGGGCCTCAATTATTCCCCATTTTTCTAGTTTCCCTAAATACTCTTGGCCTTCTGCCTCACCCTCTCATATGTTCTTTTCCTAGGGCAGAAGAAAGAATTTTCAGTTTATGTTTAGGTATGTAACTTGGTAATCAGAGAGTAGCCCTACTCTCTGTCCCTGCTGGAGGTCCAGCCTAACTAGAGGGAGGATGTATTCGGTCTGGCCCCAGGCTTGGCTTTTACACAGATGATTCACTGTTGAGATCACAGTGACTGGTCAGTGTTCCGGAGCTTCTAGGAATAAGGCTAATTCAGAGGACTACGAGGAAGTCCATGGCGGTAACAGATCAATGCCGCCTCCTTCAATTTTTATCATCTATAACAGCTATTTTTATTTCCATGTGCCTGAATTCTTTATTTATCTGTAAATTTTTACAAAATTGAGTGGCGAGAACATTATTTACTGGGCTGTAGCTAACTTGAACTATAAGAAAAGTTATATTTTATGTACAATTTTATTTATTTTACACATTTTGATGTAATTCACTGAATGCCTCAATAACAAGTCATGCCGAGGTAGTGTTGTATAATCTCACGTTGACCTGAGTGTTGGTCCCACAGAAAGAAAATCTTTCTACCTGGAGATATGGGTGGTACTTGACCAAGGTGAGTGAGGAGGGATAAGAAAAGTGATAATTTATTGTCAGTAGCTTTCACAGTTTGCAAAACAAAGTCCCTTCTGCCCTAGTATACTACTAGGAAAAGGAAACTTGAAGGAGAGGGTAAGTAGGCACTCACGCTTTGGTTGTGACTACCCCTCAGAAGGTTTTGAATAAGTTGTAAGAAAAAAGCAGTGGTGCATATTTATATAAATACCTCCAGAAATTGAAGATTAAACTTTGTCCTGAATTTTCAGGAAAGCCAAGCGTGGTAGGATACTGCCATCTTGGCTTGCTTTATGTCTCAGCTTCCAGGACAATTTGACTCATTTTGTTATAATCTAAGAAGGTTTGCATAGAGATTGGATTTGAGAGAAGAACTAAAGAGTATAAGAATGCTGGTAATACATCCTGAGCAATGTAGGTCACAGGTACCTCCAGGTTTAAGGGTGAATCAGACCTGAAAAGCAAATCTTAGTAACATTTGTTAGAGTCACAGTGGTGACTGACTCCTGGATTTAGAGTTAAAATACAAGCGTGTGTATGATCTTAACTTGCTTAAACTCCTTCAGCTTTAGAATTTTTGAAAAACCTCTGTAATGTGTCACTAATGATAACTTACAAAGAAATGATTCATGTGAAATTCAACTGCATGTCAAAATGCTCAATCATTTAGTTGTCTTAGACACCAGGAAAGATGAAATCTAAGACTTGGAAAAAACTTTAGTGACCATCTTATGTTCTCTCCTTTTCAAGGAAAAAGAGAAGGATAACAGTGAAGATCATGAGGCAACGAAGAAGGAAAGAGATAAAGTATTAAGTTGTAAGATGTAAGTCATCAGTTCTGTTGGTGTAGTCTAACTCACAGTTCCTTCAGAGGAGTCCACAATCTAGCAGGAAAATCGAGAAGCCCCAAACCTAGGCTATGTGCCACAAAGACTCTTATCATTCTATTATTTGTCCAGCTGCATAGCAATATGATGGCTTTGAATCTCACAGTCTCTGACATTCAGTCCTTTATGTGGATTTGCTTAGATACATAATAGCCAGGTTTATGTTCTTCTTCCACATGTTGGTCATTTTCACATTATTATTGATTATGACAGGAACATCAGGCAATCAGGTTTTACATGTGTCTGCCTGGGACACGTTATTTCCAATCTACAACACTTTAACCAGCTTTTCCATGGGCAGGGTGTAGGCTGATGGTGCATCTATTGACCGAGTACGTGCTGCCTCCAGGTTCTTTATAGTGTTTTGTTACAGCTGGGCTTTTGGCTCTTCTGGGCTCCCCTACTACTGTTTGTCAGTGTTCAGTGTGTGTGTGTGTGTGTGTGTATGTGTGTGTGTGTGTGTATGCTGTAGCTGAAAGTTCTTAGAAAGTCTTTCATGGATGAACACGTACTGAATTGTCCCTGGAGAAGAGGAAAACCAAGGACAAAAACCATTCGTGCATTCTTGGATTCAGTGGTATTGGAAATATGTAAAATTTTTCAAGTCATCGTGGGTCGAATGTCAAATTATGATTCCATATTTACTTGCAAACAGGTAATAATCCTTGCTTCTCAAAACATACAGCAGACATGGTAGCTCAACGCATTTGCTACTATTTTTTTGAACCCCAAATGGAGGTAAAATAAGGCTCATTTCTTGGTGTATTAAGACATTCTAAATGTTGGTGAGCCCAAGGCTGCCAGTGCAACTGGAATATTTCTGACTTCTGAGTTGTATAAATAAGGAAAAAAATTAGAAATTAACATGTAATGGCTGACTTCAAATTTATCTATTAAAGATATAAGCAATGAGTATATTTCTAACTATGCTTAGAAAATGCTAGTATATAGTTTCTCCAATCACAACAGAACAAAATTCCTGCCCTCTAAATTATAACAGCAACTAGCACTTAGAGAATGGCTATTTTCTTCTTTGCTAATTCAAATGAATATATGCAATGGCATATGTAATTACTTTAATTAGCTGGTATAAAACCATGTTTGACTCCTAGGTGTCATTAAGAAAAACCCTTTTGTAAGTCTAATTTTTTTCTGAGCCTATATTTGATTTTTTTTTTCAATTTTTTATATGCACTTGTCTGGCTTAGAAAATAGAGGAAGCATCTGATCAATTTTTCCTCTTTCTAGGTTAAAAGCATGTTTGGTTTTTGGGGAACCCTCAATTCCAAACTTGTTTTTCTTTTTCTTTTTTTTTTTTAACAGAGGAAACTACATTTAGTACCGGAACTACCTGCCTTTGTTAATGGGAAACCTTGTAACAGAATTTAGTTGAGAGCTTTGAAATTTTTCCCCTTCCAAGTCTCCCAGTGGGCTTCTGTCTCTTGTACCAGCTGGCATTCTTAGGGACAGAGTGCATGACATTTTTGGACTTATAAGTCTCCAAGCTAATTTCTTTTGTCGAGTAGAACCACGTTTATAGTCTCTTGGCTTTTTAAAAATCAACTTTTTGCAGTGTTTCATTTGGCAGAAAATATCTATTCCAAGTTTATTACAAATTAACTCTAGAGATAAATATATTGTATTTTATTTGACATACTACCTTTCAAATTTTTCAACTTGGGCTGGGCCCTGTAAGAGACTTGGTGCTGGGGAAGGGTTGTGCAAATGAATATTGCAAGGCAAGACCTTAAGAGGTTGAAACATTTTTTGAAAAGTGTTTTAATTATTCCCACATCCAGAGCATTTAGAACACTATCACTGGGATCTCAGCGTCTGAGGTGAGTTCTCTTAAAATTGCATTAGACAATGTTAAATGCCAAGCTTATTATCCATAACAGAACAAAAGAAGGTGGGGTATCCTTTTCGTCACCAAGATTACAACTATCACATTTGCTCTTTTTTAATTGCCTTGGGAGATAAAATATTCCACAATTATCTTTGGCTCAGTCTGTTTTTTTCAGGGATATTTTGAGCCATGATGATCTTGAGGGCTGATCTTGAGGGATCAGACTCAGACTTTCTTGTGGGGCTCTTTTTGGAGGAGTTGCTGAGGGTTGAACCCAGGGCCTTAGCACTGAGCCCTCTCCCAGATCCTTTTCTAAATTTTATTTTACTGTGTTTCATTTCATATTTTATTTTAATATTGAGACAGGGCTTTACTAAATTACTAAGTCGTCCAGGCTGGGTTTAAACATATTATTCTCCTACTTCAGCCTCTCAGACTGCTGGGATTGCAGCATGTGTCAGGTTCAGCTTTGTTAGTTCTTAAATGCTCAGGAATAGAATCATTCTCCAAGGGCCTAAATATGGCCTGTGTTCCTACTGTATCCTACCATTGAAATTGTAGCCTGGGAAGAAGGTGGGTGGGGAGTAAAATGGGGAATTTCAATCCCTGACATCAAATCCAATGGTATACAAGGATACATAAGCTAATACATCTTTTTTTTTTTTTTTTGGTTAGTAAGTGCTTCATTCTTGCTCTGCATTCACCCTGTTCATTATGCAGAAAGCTGAAGGCAAAATACTGCAAATGATGATATAGGATGCCCAAGGCATGTCTATTCTTATGGACAAATTCTTCAATCAAAATACTTACTATAGGCACATAGTGCTTTTTTTGACTCAGGCACATATTGCCTCACATTTGACTAGATAGCTTGAATGCATTGAATAAACCCATTATCAATATCTCCTTTCCACAGACAAGAAAACCATGGTTCAGAGAGAGATTAGAATCATGGAGTTATTGGCCATTTACAAAGTGGGCCAGAATCAAAGTTATGGGACAACAACGGTTTTCTAACCATAGAGGGAGATAGATCCTTTATAAGAGAGAAGGGATCAAGAGATGGAGGGGTGGGGAGGAAAGAGAAGGGGATAAAAAAGAACTGAGATGTGTTATGTACATGTACCAGCTCTCCACCAGGAAGGTAATTATTATGAACAGCAAATGTGTACTAATAAAAATAAAAATTAATAAAAATTAAGTATATGTTCTTAATGATTGTACTCAATCAGAGGACCTGAAGAACTTGTGTGGACGAACACAAATGTACATGTAGAGCACCTTTTTCATGTGTTTCCCCAAATGCTACTGAGCATATGGGCAGCGGTTGGAAGGATTTTGAGCTAGGATAGTCAGGGAGAGTCCTGGCTTCACTGTGCTCAGCATCCACACCCACTTCCAGGGGCTGAGTCTTCTGTCTGGGACCTCCCCAAGTATGCAGCTCAGTATTCACCCCTTCTTTTAGACCCATCTCAGTCTGCCATCTTCCCAGATACTGCCCTGTGTCTTAAGTTCATCTCTCTCTCTAGCCTGTACCCTCCACGTTGCATCAGAGCTGCGATCTTGACATAAGGCTTTAAAAATCATTTCTTGCTTAGTTTAGGCCCCTTCTAGTTTCCTTAAATATGCTCTTGAAAAGCAGAGTTGTGATTCACTGCCATGGCCTTCCCCTCAACCCCGACTACTGTCCCCACTGTGCATAGCGTTGCACAAAGAGCAGTAATTATGCTGTATATATATAGATATATGTATATATATCTATATCTATATATATATATATATAGATATATATATATATATGTTTCTCTGCATGGTTTTTCTGAATCTCAGCCAAGGGAATGACGGCAAGTTTTGGTAAAATTCATCATATAACTGCTCCATTGTAAATGTAAGGAAATACATGTCTTAGAAGAATTTTGGAAAAGACAGACAAAACTCTGAGCTTTTGTGAAAATCCTACCAAAGGCAATGCACTCCCATTGCAAAAAAACAAAGAAACAAACAAAAAAAACCCAGTTTGAGTTGAGTTTCTTTGAATTGGATTTTCTGATTCAGCAACTTATTGGAATACAACATGTAAAAGTTAATTCCTCAAGTCAATTCAGATTTAAGATTTTAAAACTTTCTGTGCTTAGGCCAAAACATTCCTTTGTCAATTTTAAAAATATGTGACATCTTAAAATGTTGCTTTTTCATAGTAGATACATAGGCAAATTTCCCAGCATCCTCAAACTCTTACTCTCCCCAATCCTACTACTAAAAGCAATAACAAAACATGAAAAGGAAAATTTCTAGTTATCAGTTTCAGAGCCAACAGAAAAACATTCAAACACAAAAACCTCAGCATCATGAAATGCTGAAGGAGCAATTTTACATTTTTGGATGAATGTTAAAGCTTATGTTTTACTTTTAAATAAAGTTGAGCCAGGGCTCATGTAATTAATCTACTGCATTTCCTGAAGATATCCCCTAATTCTGTGGGAGAAAAAAGTATTTCCTGTACCGAAAGCATTTTTAATAGATCTTCAAATGAACAAAGAATAGTCACCCTCATTCCCCTGTTCAACTTGCCAAAATTGCTGGGAAAGTTGTTTCTCATTGTTCCAGCATTAAGTCAACATTTGGAAAATGGAGACTTTTTAAAAAAAGTTTAAATCAAAGGATTAAAACCCAGCCATGGGTAATAGAAATTTCAGCAGCTTAGGTGCACTAGGCTTATGAAATTAAAACAAGTAGCTCTATTCATTCTTAATAAGAATATAGAGTTTTTGTTTAAAAAATACCAAAGTCATAGTTGAGTCTTAGGGACCAAGTGACTCCATGATATAAGATCTCCTTGCTGCCTTTTATGCTTTTTTTTTTTTTTGCAGATCTCTTCACACAATTTACAGCTTTGTAGTCAGTGGGGTCCTATAGATCAAGGTATAAGTTGGCTAAAGTATGTTTTGTTAAACAGAAATTGTGAAACACTCTGTTGTGGCATAGAAGTTACTGTTTCTTCCCTGCTTTTCTGCTTTCAAATTTACAACGTTTATCTGACACATTTTTTTTTTCCTGCAGAAGAAAATCCAATTAATTACATTTATTTAAGTGAAAGCCATGGTTTAAAAACAGCATTACTGTGATGTAACCATCTTGAGCCCAGTGTTACAGTTATTCTTGAGCAAAATGTGACTATTAGTTTTAGTAAAGGTCATTAAAAGCTAGCTTTCCCATAGTGCATTTGTATCTAAATTGGCAGAGTAAGGAGTGTTATTTTGTTATATACATCACATAGCTAAAAAGTTAACTTCCTTTTGTTGCAAGGAAAAATTCATTCTACTTACAACAAAATTTTCATCATGAACCTATCGCTTCAAACTACTACACCAAATAGATGATAGACACATGATAATGTAGAAAAATTTGAAATTTTTCATTTTCCTCTTATCTGTCAAACTTTATTTGAATTTACTGAAAATCTGGTAAATTATTTGCCCCATGCTGTACATTATCAGATCCAAATGATTGAGGGTGTGATTAATTTTAGACTTTGAGTATATAAATCATAGAAATGAAAAAAGAGTGTTCTTGTTAACCTAACATTCTGGAGCTTGTCCCATTGTGAGAAGTTAATATTGATGTTAACTTGGATGGATGCCATTGGCCAGAGAGTTAGATAAGAAATAGAGAAAGGGGAATTTGGCAAAGATATTTTCATCATCATGAATCAATATTTAAGAGATGATTACTAAAGGATTTTAAGCAGCAGGAATTTGAGAACCTTAACAAACTAAAAAGAACTAAGGTATTCTCAATTACTTCAGAATCATCTCACATTCACTGTTAATTATCATTAATAATATTTACATTAAAATAACATTTATTGAGCTTATCTTTTCTACTAGGCTATGTATTATTCTTACACTGCATAATTTAATTCTAGTAAATAATTCTGCAAGTATTATTATCCCATTTTACATATGAAAGAAATGTCCTAAATTTTTATCTTGCTGTTTGGCATTTCCCCAAAACTCTCTAGTAAATAAATTTGTTATTATTTCTAGATTCCACCTAAGTATTTATCTTTTAGTGAAACAAAATTCATTAATGCTTAACCTCAGCTCTGTTACTTTTCAGACGATGAATTATCTCCCCATGAATTAAGCTTTCCAAAGTGTATATGAATTCAGTTAGATGGTTCCCAAGGTAGCCTGAAGATAAACTGGACTACAAGTCTTCGACTAGTTTTATAAGAAGCAGCAGGAAAGGATTTTGAATAGATTGAGGATTTGTTCATTCTAGTCACCTCACTGGCACTTTTCATCAGTTAAATTTCAGAAGCTGGTTAGAAAGACTTCATTAGCCTCATTTAGGAGAAAACAGATTTAGAAAATTAGGCTTGAAGCTGCTTTGATGAGACTAAACCTACACCATGCGCTGATGCTGAAGCTCTTATGTATGGAGGCGAAGACACAAATAACTTTGATCATTTATCTTTTTGTCTTGTTTTATTTTTTATTTCCTATTGTCTCTTGCTGCTCTATGCAATATTTCAAGCACTGCACTTCTGCTTCCTCAAAGGGGAAGAACTGATTATGTGGGGTGGATAATAATGATGAGAAACAATATGAGCACTCCGGAACTTATTTCAGAACTCAAATGTACTTTATTATTTTTTGGATGAAAAATTATTAATGGTCTAAAGACCAGGTTAAACATAGTGTTGGAAATATAGAAGCATTTTATCATTAAGGTATTGTGCTTCGATTGTATGTGAAATGGCTTAGTGAAAGCTGGTGCACAATATGTACCCAAATGAATCTCTTCTCCCAGTGCAGTAGCCTGCAGTATTTCATGTCTACTTAATTTTGAGATATTGAAACAAAATGAAAAGAAATTCAAATGGACTCCAAATGATTATGCTTTTCTCCTTCTCTATTTATATCCCGCCTCTCCCTAAAGACAATGTAATTTCATTTATTCGCACAAATGGCTGTAAGTACCATCACTGGCTGTTGTGTTATTCCTGTTGAATGGTTCTGTGAAGTTGTAAAATGCAAAATTTTTGCACAGAAATGCTCAGCCAGGATCATGAGCAGTTGAATTACCATGTGTTGGCAGTATCTGTTAAAGTTAGATCAGGATAAGTCCTGTGAAAAAGACACGGGATGCACTCAGTAGGAGAAGGAAGACTTATCTCATATAAATTACATTTTCTTCTCACTTCTGCTATTAGTAATAGTATCTAGCTTGTCTTATAGTAGTTATAAACCAGTACCCCTAAGGCAAGGAATAATCAGGTATTTCCCTCCACTATAATAAATGGCCCTGGCATAGTTTTCTTCTGCTCTTTGCTACTTTTACATTTTTTCTTGAGAAAAAGTTACCTTAAGTGGGGGTAGAATAGGATGGATTGGTTCACATGAAGCTGATAGCAGCTATTTCAGATATTTCAGATGTATGAAACTACTATTTTGAGAGCATGAAATTGACTTAACATAAAAATCACTATCTTCTTTGTCAGGAACTCTGACAAGCTGAATAAATACATGGAGGGGGCATCTTGGAAGTGGGTAGACAGGCTGGTGACGCATGACGGGGTCAGAGCCTTTGCTATTTGCTTAGAAACAGATCTCTCTCTAGCTGCCATGGGGAGGAAGTGATGATAGAGAACAGTGAGTTCCCCAACAGCGCGGTCCGGGCAGCTGGAAGGTCAGGGGTTAAACATGTGCTATCTCAGCTATGCTGGGTGCAATAACAACATTAGGGCATCGGAGAGAATGATCTATCAGGGCAATTAGTCAAACAGTCCTGTGGTAGCCCCGATAGGCCTGGCTCTGTTTGCGCGCATTTATCAGTTTTAGATAAGGATCCTTGTGAACCTTACCTTGAGAAAGTAGACACCTGCATGGTAAACATAAGACAACAGTGTCTATAAAAATTGATTTTGAAAAATGACTACCGCTCCCAGATGTGATTAAATAATATTTATTTTTGGCTGTTAAAAAAAAAAAAAAGAACAGAAAAATGAAGGTGAAGCAGTAGGGATAGGAGGAAGAAAAACAAGAATTTCTTTTTTTAAATCCTACATGTCAGTCTGTTTTTCCAAAAGCAGAAACTGCAGAATTGGATTTCTTTTGATCAAATACGGAACTGGGTCCAGCGGCCTTAGGAAGTAGAGAAGATAATTTACATTGTTGCGTTTTTTTTTCTCCTGAGATTTTCCTGTAAGTGCCACCCAGACATTCAAAACATTTTGTCTTTCTTGGTTCAAGTTGACCTGACTTAATATTTCCTTCTTCATTGTTTTTTTTTTTTTTTTTGGTACCAGGAATCAAACTCATGACCTCACACTTGCCAGGCAGGCTCTTGTGCCACTGAGCTATATCCCCAGACCTTCTTTCTTCTTTTCTGATTGCAAGTGGAGGATAACAGCAACAACAAAATACGCTTTTCTGTCTGTCCCCACATGATTGGACCAAGTCACATAAGAGACACATGAAAGGAACTTTCATAAGAAATATCTGTGATTAATATTAGTCCAGTTAAAAACTCAGAATCAGAAGCTTTTGAGCAGATTGTAGGCAATCAGTCTTAAGCAACTGTCTGCAATGCCCAGAGTATCAGGGTATATCTCTCTAAATTTGTTCACATGTACCTGGAAGATTCTTTTGCTTCTTCCTACCTTGGCTTGGAACTGGATAAACCTTAACATCTACTCAGAAGAGGGGTGTACTGGAGTATTCAACTGCAGCAGAAATACTTATGGGTTCATTCTTGTACTTTGAGTTTATCTTACTATCTAATTATTCAGTCAGAGGTTAAAAGTTTATCTTTAAACATAACTTCATCAACCGCAATTGCATTCGGTATTTTCCAGGACAGCAAAGCATACTTAGACCTGAAGGTATTCTTTCTTCTAACCTTCTCAGGTGTCCTTCCTCAAGCCAAACTCACACAGTAGGTTTTCGTGTGTGTTCTCAACCTACTTTTTACGGCTGTCACATCAATTCTCTGTGTCATAGTAAGATATTTATTTTTCCCTAGACCAGACATTTCTTTCCATTTACAAATTGGGAAGAAAAGTGAAACCTGTTTCACAGTCTCAGCGAGGTGCCTTGTGAAGTGTTTAGAATACAGGAGGCTCTGCAGAAATTGCCCCGTAAGAACATCTATTCCTAGATTTGCACACTTGAATTTGGTAATCAGAAGGACTGATCTGAAAACAACAATATGCAGTATAAGAACCACTGTTGAACTCCTGCCATCTTGGATGGTGAAGCTCTGCATCATTTCCAGTGTTTTATTTTTTATTATTTATTATTATTATTTTTTTATTTGTTACTGTCTTTGATTGTTTGATCAAACCAACATTCTTATGTCTAGTGGACTGAGTAACTTTGTTGAAGAGAACAGTATGCAATGTAGTAACCACTGTAAATTTCTATCATTTTGCTTTGAGGTCATGTATCATTTTTGTTGTTTTTAAGTTGTTTCGATTTTGTCTCCATTGTTGTTTTGTCAGTTTTTTAAATTTTAAAATAAAAAAAAGAGCATCGATCCCTCAGAAACTGCTCAGCAATCCCACTGGCCTGGAGGTGGATGAGAGCGACTGGCTTTCTAACCCCAAACTTTTACCGAGATGAAAGTATCGTGACGACCCGAACAATTACGGTAATTTTCCTGGAATTTTTTTTTTCATCTTTTTAAAAAGTTAACTTTCTGTTACTTATTTATTTCTTTATTTGGCAATTTTAGATTTAAAGCAAAGCAGAAAGTTCAGATTCCCCTCAGTCCCTTTACTGCTACCTCTATGCAGACGTAATCTTCGCTCACTTGCCATGCTCCCTGCTGGAGCAGAACATTTGTCACATGCAATGGACCTTCGCTGACACATCATAGCTCCAAATCCACGGCTGACATTAGGATTCACTCCATATTTTTAGTGTGCTGAATGTACTTTAAGTGTATCTAGTCACTCAGCCAATTATTAAATCTTGCTTCTATTTAGCATATTTACCTTTCTCTGAACTGTAAAATTTGCTCATAACATGCAGTGTAAGTCTGTAATGGAATTATAATCTAGTTTTTCATGATTTATCTAAAAGTTATAATGTTTACATTATTTTTGAAGAAGGAATATTATTCTTCTACCAATGAAGAGCATATTTCTACCAGGCCTATGTCCTATAATTGCATATTTCCCAAGATTAAACTACTTAGGTTTCTGCCAAAATATAAAGGACTGTGTTTTCTGAACTTTAGTATTCATACTCCTCTCTATGGTAAAAATGGAAGAAGACAATTTAAATCGCAACTCTAGGAATTTGCTATTGCAAAGCATTTTAAAGAAGGCCCCATAAAAGTTTTTCTGGACAGATGCTTGTCTTCATTCTTAAGTTATTCTTAGATACTGAGAATACTTCAAAGGCCAGCCACAATGCAATCTGCTTTAGCACAGAATTAGGAAAACTGCAGATCTGTTTTGGACTTCAGATTTTCAGAGTTATCTTCCCAGAACAACCCCTTTAGGAAACCCTGTTTTGTGCTGAGAATCCTGTAGACATGCAGGAAATGAATCACGGTTAGGACAGAGCAGATACAGGGGAAGACACTAGTCTTTGTGTCTGGATCCAGGCTGGACAGGCCAAACTACTACTTAGCCGGTAGCCCTAAATGTGCAGGACCTCTGAGACCAGTCTGTTTTAGAATAAGCTGGCTTGGGGTTTGGGGTTGTGGTAGGAGTAGGATACAGGATACAGAAGGCTGGCAACACAGGCTGGATACCTTCAGCCCACAGCTGCCCTCATTTCCTTTGCCTCGGCCCCCTGCATCTGCAGTGTTCCTCAAAGTGACAAGTTCCCTCCAGCTGCAGAGCCTTGTGCATGGTCTTTTCTGTCTGCAAAGCAAGACTTCTCCTTAACTTGCTTAAATGATTCTTTCCAATTCTCACTCAACGCTTCATTAAGGAATCTGATCTCCAGGTTAAATACAGTATTCTATATCTCCATAGTGTGTCACAAAGTATTAATGTGACTGTTAAATGAGTTTCATGCCACAGAGTATAAATGCCCACAGCAGAAGTCTTGAATCATACACAAGATGCTCAATAAATGCTTGTTGAATGAGTGAAAGAATCTCACAAAGTATAAACTGTCATGGAAGAGGTCTTGAATCTCTTTAGAGTTACATCACTAATATGTGGCATATACAAGACGCTCAGTAAACATCTGTTTAATCAATGAAAGAATATGTGTTCTAGTAGCATTCAAAACAAAAAAATATAATCATCAAATACTTATATTGACTCCTTAGGTACATAAAATTTTATGTGATTTAGCTAGCTCTTGGAAATATCAAGAATTTTGATACATTATGAAATGAAATGAAAATGAATTGGATTTTACTATGGAAATGTGACTTTAATTGTGATTACCGAATGTTTTCCTCTTCTGATAGATTAATAATTGTATAATCATTTTCAACAGTTATACTTTTTCTTTTCAGTGTAAGAGTTTAGTTAATTGGCTTTTAAGATTAATAGAGCACCAAAACAGCTTCCCCCCTTCCCTTCCACTTATCCTCTCAAAAAAGCAGACAAAAGTACAGATAGGCAGTGAAAATTGATTGGATTTACAAGAAGAATAAGGAAAAAAGTTAACAAAAATTCTAAACACTTTGAACTTTACCAACAAAATGGGCAAATGACAGTTAAATTAATTTTTAGTAATGGTGCATGTGCTATAGATTTTGAAGCAAGAGGTATGCCCTTCTAGAAAATACTTTGTTCTTTACCTCACAGTGATGCAACAGAGAATGAATTTTTAAAAAACATGGCCACTGGTTACTTTCAGATTTATTTTGTTTCAGGTTAGTGAATTGCTTCACTGAGAATATATAGAAAAAAGTTCTGAAAGTCAGATTCCAATACTAGTGGATAAAAATTAGTATAAAGATTTTGGATTAATCAAGTCATTCTGGGGAGACTTCATAAAGTACCAAAATCCCCATCAAGAAATTCCAACTTCTGAAATTATTTAACAGGAAGAAACACTGAAGATTCATTGGGGTCTTTATTTCATAGCAGCTGTGGAGTGTGCAATTGGAGATGAGTTAAGTGTTGCTAAGTGCTTCCATGCTTAGCACTTAGAAAGAGCTGGGCTCCAAGCAACATGAACTAAGGATCTCAGGAAGCTTTACATCATTATCCATAGATCTAGTACAATAGGAAAGCAGTGAATCATGGCCAAAGTGTAGGGAAGTAAAGTTAATGGGAGAAACTATTAATACCATGGAAGAGTCAGATACTGACAGGATAGCTACATTGGGAAAAATCTAGCATATTCTGGTCCAGTCCAACATGGCAAAGGTCAACACAGCCAAAAACTTCAGGACAATGGATCAAGAGCCCTTGGGAAGTAAGTATGATCTTTCTCAAGAGTTTTGATTCATGTTAAGTACAAGTTTGTTAATTGCTATAATTGTACATTAATATACAAATGTCTATTTATATTTGGGGTTAATTCACATGAATTTGTTGAACAGTGTATCCTCCTGGTTACTTATGTATTCATATTTAAAAATTCATATTGTCTGATTGACAAACTATACTCATGTATATTTATGGGGTACAATGTGATGTTTTGATATATGTATACAAAATGAAGTGTTAAATCAAGCTAATTAACATCTGGCATCTCATTTATCATTTTTGCGATTAGACATTTGATATTTAATTTTCTATTGATTTTGAATATAAATATTTTTTATTGAATATAATCCTATGGTATGTGGATTTCCAAATTTGCTCTAACAGAAACTTAATACTCTTTGAACAGCAACTGACCATTTCCACTGACTCCTAATCTTCTGATAATCATGATTCTGTTTTCCACTTCTATGAGTTTACATTTTTTTCTATTAAAAATACAAGAGAGATCAAAGAGCATGTCTTTTGATTTTGCACTACAGAGGGGTTATCTAGACCTCCTTATGATAAGTATGTCCAATTCTGATCTGCTTTCACTGCTTCTTTTTAGAATGAGGTACCATTTTAAGTTTTTATCATCCAACTCTCTCCCCATTGTTCATTCGCTATAGAGACAATGTTGCGTGATACATTTGTTATTAAAGTGAGCTCCCCCTAAAATACCTTTAAATGACTTGTACTTATAAGTGACTAGTATAATTTAAGAAGGTATTCCCCATTCTAATATAGTGTCTCAAGTTTCAAAGGGCACATGCTCCTCATAAAACACTGATCGCTAGACTTTTATAGATCAAAATATCTAGGTTATGATAAGAGTTTTATAGTCTCAGTATGATTCTAAGGCTAGAAATTTACATAAATTCATATCTAGCTGATCTCATGAGTTTCAAAGAAATCTCTAAGGATTAAAACTTGAAATGCATGTACTTTTTTTTTTCTAGGCCAGTTGAGAAAGGAAAACATTCTTAATTATTTCTTGCCCATATAGTGCTGTACAGTATAATTAACTCTGATACGTGTTTCACACCCAATTAGAGGGTATTTTAGCACCAAGATAATTGGACCCAGCAGCATCTGGGAAGTGTAATCAAACAAGTTTATCATCATATATTATTGTCCTATGATCCTCTGCACATTTTTAATGCTTTGCATTAAAAAATGGTCAGGACATCCGGGGAAATGTTGCCTATTATTGAAACTCTACTAGGACCTAAATCTAGTCCAGGATGTTTCTGTTTATTTAAAAACCCATAACTGTTGGCATGGTTTCGTGGTTCTTTTGATACTTTCATTAATGATTACTGCTTCTAAGGCTGATGATATTTTTTTGGTGATGAAAATTATCTGTTAGCTTTCTTGTTTGGGATACAGAGGGATCCAGTGCAAAACTGGGGTTGGCCTTATAATACAAATATTGGAATTTTCAGACACCATCAACTGCAGGTTCAAAGAACTCCACTACAGTTCTGAATGCAATCTGTGGACCTGCACACAGGGGGCTTCTCAGAAATGTGGATCCTCAGACTTCAGTCAAGGCCTATTGTGTCTGCATTTTAATAAAATATCCAAAGGATGCCTATAAGTATTGTCTGCAAAACCTACATCTGGTTAGAATGAGAAATTTCTAGGACTGTGTCCATGGATTATTTGTCTTCCTTGTCTCGCAGCAGCAGAATGCATGACAATAGGTAAGAAAGGAAGGTAAAGAGGAATAAGGGAAGAAAAAAGGCTATGTAACTGGTACTTGTGGATCAAATGCTTTGAAAACTATGGGAGATCCAGGAGCCTTCAAACACTTGGACACAATCGGTCTCTGATTCACCACTCATTCTCTTCATCCTCATCTTTTCAAGTCCTGGCATTTCCAACTTGCTGCTGACTCAGTGTTGCCTTAGATCTTCAGTGCAACCTTGAGTGGTACCTTGTGAATCCCTCCCATCCACTATCAGCTTTGTAGCAACATCACTGTCTCACTTCATAAGTCATAAGGACAAAGCCATAGAAACCATTTTTCTTTATAATTATTCCAAGAAATGGCAGCAACACCCTTAACTAATCTTGTTTAGACAAATCATTTTTCATCTCCTTTGGTCTTCTGTGCTTCTGAGTTGAGTACTATGTCGGAAGAAAATCTAGCAACAAAGATACTCAATGATGTAAAATTTGAATCCCTTATAACCATGGCTTTTGTACAAGGCAGACACATACAAGGTTGAGACCTTGAAAATCCTGGCTTTGTTCCTATAGGTAAATAAGACTTTCTATTCTTCAATATGATTCTGGTAGTTGTACAATCACTTATAATTACATTAGAATGTTTGCTAGTTAGGTAACTTTGAATACTATAATGTGGCCCAATTTTAAAATATTCACTGAGCCAACTAATTTAAAATATACTAATGCTGAGATTAAAGTTAGTAGAAATTGAGGTATTAATTGTACAAAATTTAATGTTTTAGCTTTTCATTTATATTTTTAAGTTTTTTAAAAATTGGGAATCTACTGTGCATTAGAAATTTTACACACACACACACACACGCACACACAGAATGGAGGGGAGAGGCAGAGTCTCTATCACTGAGAAAATAACAGTGTATTTAAGAAGAAAGTAAGGATATAAGTTGAAAAATTGGTAGATAATATGTGTCATGAGAGGCTTTTAAACACAATCAGAAAGAATCAGTGCCAGCAACTGAATTGGAATGTGAAGGATTAATACAGGGAGCAGAATAGAGCCCCAAGGTTGTTAAGGTGAACACTGTTATCCTTTCTCTGGAAACTAGACAAAGGACTCACTGTAATCACTTCAGACTGAAAAATGTATTGAGTATAACATATGAGAAGAGTAATTTCTGAGAAGTGAAACCCAAGCTACTGCTTTAACCATATTCCATCCTTGGACAATGGAGATACACCTACTATTAGAAGATAGCGAAAAAGAGGAAAAGAAAATTTGCAGGGTAGTTTAATAGAGTCATCTAGACTTACGGTCATGGTGTCTGGAAAATAAAATGGGAAAATGTATGTTGAGAGAATTGTATCTATCTCAAAAATTAGTAACATCTACTTCAAAATCTTTTGTTCTATATGACAGGTATTGTGTGCTTGTGAGTGTGTGTGTGTGTATGTGTGTGTGTGTACCAATGTGGATGCACGCTTGTGTCTTTATTTCATATGAAGTCCAAATAACCTTATTGGTTGGAATTTTTGTCAGTAGGTTTAGACTCATGTAGATACATTTTTAATACATTTATTATTCTCTGTTTAGTAAGCACAGAAACAATACATGGAAAATTCCCATACATGTTCTAACTAGAAAGAAAAGTTTTAAACAAATTTACCATTATTTTCCTCTTGTCTCTGACTTTATTAGAAGTCATAATGGCAGCTATCAAGCCTTAAAATTTTATTTGCAGTAATATATTCCTTTTTTCAACAGAAGAAGAATAAGAAGAATCAAAAACAAGATAAAACAGAAAAGATGTTTAAGGGTTCAAAGTCAGGGCTTCATAGACATTTCCACCAGGGGAAATCAAAACTTTTAAATATTAATCTTCAATATCAAACTTCTAACTACAGATCTCAGTTACCCTGGTAGGAGCTTGCAATTATGTTCTCATGGTCATATCTCGGCCAGAATGATTTTATCTACTCAGTGAGCTCTTCAGTGTAGAAAAGTGCTAAAAACTCACTGAATATCTCCATTTCCCATAGGAAACAGCAGAGTTTCCTGGGTATGATTCCTTCCGCAACTCCTGAAAGTTTTGCAGTTGAATTTGAAAAGTCTTTGGAGAACTTTTGCCTTTGACTCTGCCTTCCATGCTCTAGTTTTGACTTCCTATATTCATAAACAGCCAGAGCTGATTTTAAACACAAAACAGTTGGCCAACATAAACTCATTTTCATAGACTATCAATACATTTTCTATGATATACAATTGTTCAGGGTTTGATGTCTCCACACTCCCTCTGTGAATGGCTGATGACACAGATTCCATGCTTCTAGCCTTCCGAGATGCCATCCTCAGAACCAGATGGACTAATTAATCTACACATGCAGAATCCAGAGAAGCAGGTTTAATTTTAGAACCCAATTCAGAACCCATGAAAATATGAAATTTTGAGCATGTCACAGTGAATGGACCTGCAGACCTTTAATCCTTTAAATATTCTGCTCTGTATGTGCATTCACACAGAGATAGGCTTTATCAGTAAGATTATGTTCTAGAATAAAATATTTATATTTGGAAATGTCCTAGCAGCATAGGTATTTATCTGAGTGATTACGGTTAAACTCAAATAGGGCAACATTTAAAAAATTACATGACAAGTATATTCCCAGGGTTTTTTCACTCATGTGCAGACTAAATATGAAATGTTTTGACATTTGAGGACTCGCTCTTCAGAAGACTCATTGTTCACAAAGCAAGAGTCTTGGTGTTTCTATCGTTTGAATTACAGCTGTTTAAATAAAGTTGACTCAGACAAGTGACCTGAGGAGCACTGCCACTTGAGCTTGCTTCCTCAAAGATAAAATTTTATTTTTAAAATGGTGGAAAATGACATCAGGAGTATTTCCCAACAAAGGGAACTGCACTGAAGAAATAACTGCATTGAGCAGGTCAGATTGCACACAGACTTCTAAATGAAATGCTTCTAAAGCAGTTTTTGCTCTGCATTTATCCCCTTATCTGCCCACCTCATTCTAGCAGGTGCTCTGCTTGTACGTTTGGAAAAATCATTCAGTAAATTACTGTGAAACCAGCCTCTTCCCCTTGTGCAAATACTGACTCCTTTAGATTGTTTACCAACATGGAAAATATCGACACTTTACTTCAGTTCTTCATAGTTTAAAGCTGTGTTTGGACACATACATTGCTTTAATTATAGATTTTTTTGTGTTAATACCTTTAGAATGAACAGCCCAACAAATGTATTTTTGAATATAATTGTACACATTTTCGTTTACACTTAGGTGTAAATGTAAATGAAAGGAGGGAGTGGGTACTGCAGGGTTGGTTTTTGTGTTTATAATTATCTGTATGTATGACATGAACAAACCTGTTATCTCTGGGGGTCTTGGGTCCACAGATTACTTAGAGGTTTAAACAGACCTAGGAAGATAAGTGAAGGAGGTAAATTTTCTGTTGTGTCTTCACTCCAGAATCTGGAGCGTCTGTCACAGGAGGGTGGCAGTGAGGAAACCTGGGGTTATTGCTTCAAGCTGCAAAGATGGTTCAGATACAGTGACACAAATCACCTTACTCACACTTGGTAGGGATGTCCATTAATACGATCATTCCCAAAAGCAAGTGTAAACCACCATTCCTCAAATATTTCCTTAACTTCCATGCAGCTATTCTACTTCCACCAGCCTATTTTCAGAAAATGTTCAAAGTTCAGACAATTATTTATTTGATTATATGGAAAGAATGGGGGCTGGGGATTTAGCTCAGCGGCAAAGCGCCCGCCTGGCAAGCGCAAGGTGGTGAGTTCGGTTCCCGGTACCGGAGAAAAACCAAAAAAAAAAAAAAAAAAAAAAAAAAGAAAAGAATGACCATGAATTTGATGATAATGAAAACTAATTGTATTAAGAATTTACTATGAATTATGGAAACCTTCTGACATGCCTCAATTTCATCTTCCCAGGAGGCTTTGAATTTTCCTTAGTAACTTTAACAGGGGGGCAAAGGAGAATTATGACAGTTACAACAGCAGGTTTAAGTTAAGTCAGCTTGGGCACTAAGAAGGCTAGATTGCCTCACACCTGTCTAAAGCCCTTGTGCAGTGTACAAACTACAAAACAGCACCTGGAAGCCATTGGCTGGTTGGTTCTTACACGTTAGCTAGCATCAAGCTGACTTTTCAGGAGCATTCATCGTCATATTTACCGAAGAGATATTCTGCATTGCCCTGGTTACATACTACTTCAGACCTTTTAGAAATAATTGAGTTTTGTCTGACAGGAGGTTCTGGGAAAAACAAGAAAATGGGACACCAGCATATTATTCTCTTGGGTATATTATTCTCTAGGGTTCTAGTACCTGGTCATCTTGTGGTTGGTAGATTTTTGTGTCTAGTTTTACAAAATCATTTAGAAGAGAACATGATATATTTCCTCTTTGGGGTGGAATATTTAATTGCCACATGAGATCCTTCAAAGCATTCTTCTTTAGCAGCTGCTAGAAACACTGCAGTTTTCCAGATTGTTGCTGCTCTGTCAGTCTTATTCACAGTGTGAAGAGGAAAATGATGTTGAACAGAACTCCAGTCAGTTCATAGGCAGAAGAAATAAACCTTGTTCACTCAAGCTATTGAGATTTTTAGATCATTTATACACAACATTACTAGCCAATCCCATTAGAACAAACCAACATTCTATCTTATTTACTCCTATTATGATCCTAAGCTAATATGCAGGAGATCCTGATGTCTTGCACATAAATATATTCTTATATGATAGGTATGAAGATCTAATAAGATAAAGTGCTACACAGGTAGAGGATACTTCTGTATAAAATCCGTTGTTGCTTTGGAGTTTTCTGGAACTGCATTCAATTGTAATCCAATTGAATATTTTTCAGTTATGTAAGGATTACAGATGTATTAAAGACCTAAAACTTGTTTTTGTATTTCTGATATTGAAGATAATGACATGGTACTTTCCCTTTTAAAAAATGTTAGTCATTTGTGTCACAATAACTAGAAAGGCAGGATCTAATGTCCAGATAAATATCTCAGTAAATAATAGACTATTGTGAACCTGGGATGGCTTATTGAACATTTGACCGTTGTCTAATGGAAATGGCTTACTGTCAATCAAATCACAGTTATATCATCAAGTTCCAGAGAAAACATATTTTGAAGAGAAAAAATATTTTGGAATTCTATTCAGAAGATTAATCAGTTACCTGTGGGTTTATTTTGCATCTGATCTATTAATGGTGGCGAGGTCACAAACTTTTCCTATTTAGAAATAGGAAACAATGAAACTTTTCAGAAAACATTCTGCCTAGGATGTTTTTACATTCTGTGATATTGCAGATGATTGCAGAAATTGAAAGTTGTTTATAAAAGAAAATTCAATTCAATAAAGTTTTTAAAATATTGAGTATGGACCTTTACCATACCAAGGTACCAAGAAATACATAATAGAAAACAAAAACAAAATAAAACAAAACAAAGCAAACAGCAGATAAGATTTTTGCTTTCAGGGAGATTGAATGACATTCATGGATACTTCATTAAGCTGTAATTGAAACACATATTGGAAGTGCATGTTTAAAACACTTTGACATAGGCATTATACTTGTTTTGGGATCATTCTACTTACTTAGCCTTGCAGGGATTTTCATTGTGGTATACGGGGCTTACCTGGCAAGTGCAAAATCCCAAGTTTCAATTCTTATATCAAAAAAAAAAAAGGAAGAAAAAACATTGTGGTACATCCTTGCATGACATTAAACAGACAGAAAGTTATACACATGGATTACTTTAGCTCTTGTTCATTTATTTGTGTTTCAGTGTAATAGCCTTGGCCATTATCAGAAATTGAGCCCAGAGAAAAACAAGGAAGCTTTTTGTAGTTTTCCCTTTAAAATTAGTAGTAGTGGTAAATCTATTTTGTGAGTGAAATTTGTTTATTATTCCATATGATTAAATACTTTTAATATTTTTTTAAAAATCAACAACATGTATTTCTGGGAATTTGAAGTAAGTAATTGGTAAGATTTTGAAAAGTCCTACTCTTTAAATATATTTTGAATATATATTGATTTGTTTTCACAAAAGCCTTGATTTTTTTTTTTGTTTTTGTTTTTTTCCCAGTACTGGGAATCGAACTCACGACCTTGTGCTTGCTAGGCAGGCGCTGTGCCCCTGAGCTAAATCCCACACCCCCAGGATTAAATATTTTAGGTGCAGCATCTATTTAAAACTGCAACTGTAGACAATATTTATATCAAAGAAACGTTGTATTGATTTGTGTAGAGTAAAAATTAATATAATTCATTTTTTCCTGAGCTGCCAGGCAGGTGAAATTCAAAAGTCAAGTGTATGATAATATGATTTGTGTTATCCCTTGTGGCTGAACATTTATATCATTTTTCAGCTTATTGCTTTTATTTCCTGTTCTTATTCTAAGGAGAACTGTCTTGTTGAACACACCTTTTAGTGCATGCCATCTCTAAACTACTTTGCAGTAAGAAGAGCTAAAAGGGAACAAATACAATAAGGATACAATGACCTATATACCCTAATTTTCTATAAGTAGTTTTATGTTGGTTGTTAACATCTACACGAACTTTTGAAATATTTAACTCACTGTATAGCATCCAGTAAACTTTTAATACCTGATCACTTTGTGAAATAAACCCATGAAGTCCCAAACACGCAAAAGGGAGCCAGAGACAAAAAATTAATTCCTAAACAACACTTTCCTTTTCAATGAGAAAAATAAAAATCACCACAGATTTATTGCTAATTGATTTAAAGTGACCCAGAAGAGGTGTATTTCACAATGAGGAAAGACGAAAGAAAGCCTCTCAGGTTTGGATTTATAGTTCTCCTCTTGTAACTCAAAGGGAAGACATCACAAATGGATTTGCTGGTTGCTTTGTGTCTCGGGTGGCAATCAATAATCCAGGTAAACATTGACGGGAAGAGAATCCACTGTCTCTGTACCTTTCCTTCTGCTGATTGCAGAGGGCAATCTTTTTGTAAGTACATCAGTTCTGCTTTATCAGTGCTATGGAAGGAGCAAAAGCAGCCATTAAGCAGCCTCGCACACTTATAGAAGGAGAACCTCTGTGCTCCCTTCCTTCCTGACCAGATCCTGAAATTGAAGCTGCCCTTGCTTCAGATGCAGAGATACTCCAGACCAAATCTCAACTCTTCTGAAACACAAATCACAAAACCTAGAGAATACCAAATAGCATATTTCTTGATAAGATGTCAACAGCAAGGCAGTTTCCAGGGGCTTAAATAGATTGGTGTTTCCTTTTTAAGTAAAATAAAGCCTCAAAAATGTGAGTAAGAACATGAATGAATTCAGCATTTCCTTCAAATTGCTGCCTTTTGATAATTCCCAAACCAAAGTGGCATCTGCCAAAGACTTCTGGAGTTAGCACACAAGTACAGACACACTGGTGCTCAAGTCTTAATTCAGACTTTAATATCCTGCCAGAATATATCAATCCTGTTAGCAAGTAGCTACTCATCCTGCTAGCACATGATTTAGCGGAAAGAATTAGCTGCCTTTGACCATACCAAGAATTTGCCAAAAGGCAAATGGTAATGCAGAATACAAAAGGAATTTTCTGAATTTTTTAAAAAATGGGTACTTGATATAAAACTTCATACAACCGAAACTAGAGCTTCTTATTGCTCCAAAGTAGTTATTTCATAGGTGCTACAGTCTACATTTTCTTCTATTCAACTGCCTCACAGTTCATGGGTTATCTCTACTTATTTTAGATTAAATTCATAAAAGTAAATGTTTTGGTAAAATCGACTTTGTTTTTAGTAAGGGTAGTTTCCTTTCTAAGGTGTGTTTCACTGGGTGACTTTGGGTCTATGCTGGTTTGATATTTTTCTATTCCTTGTGTTCCTTGACTGGAAGGGGTAGAGGACTGCATTAGGCCCTATTCTGTCACATCATTAAACGGCAAAATACCTTCAACTTTTTCCACACATCATCAGTTTTTCTTTTCTTCACACTTTATGCAGCTAAATGTTGGTAGGTTCCAGACTACCTAAGTTCATACTCCAAAACTTCTTCTCTCTCAATCTTCCTAGATCCAGAGAATATGCTTTTCTGGATCTTACAGGTGCAGCTTGAATTTTGAAGCCCTAAATTTATCTGAGGGTGATGTTAGTATTTCTAAAATAAATAATTGTGCTGGCAAAAAAAAAAAAAAAAAAAAACAACTCCAAGAAAAAAGGAACAATGAAATACTTGTTTCCAACGTTGGTGCTTTATATTTGTATGTCTCCTAAAAGTTATATTTAGAACTTTTAAAAACAATTACTATGTTTACCTTTTTACATTTATATTGAAGTAATTAATGTATTATAAATTCACACACCATAAGTGTAACATTTGGCAATTCTTAGTACATTTATAGACAGGGAAAATGAATAAATTCCAGCATTAGAACATTTCTATAATTCTCCAGTATCCCATCCAAACCATTTGTAATCAGTACTCCTAAGCCGCAAATGGCGGAAACAGAAAATGTCTCTCCTAAAGAAGAACTTAGAATAATCTTACGGATGTCTAATAGGCAGAATGAATATTTGGACAGAAAACTTACAGTGAACTTAGAAATGGGAAGATACTGAGGTGGAGAATTAATACTAGTCCATTAAAGACCACCCTGCTGTGGAAAGATAGAAAAGATTGAAAATTTATGGAATACATGATAATAATGAGATCAAATATTCAAAGTAGAATAAGAATGCTGTACTAAGTACTTTAATATATTTTCTCTTATTTAGTATAAGCAGTAACTCTGGAATAGCACCTATACCACTGTCCTCATTTCATAGAAGAAAACTGTGGCTCAGATAGGTAAACCAAATAGTAGATACAAAGTGGAATTTGAATTTAAACCTAGGAGATCTAACTCTAAAATCCACACTTGCATTGAATACCCTACATTTGTTCCTATCAGCATCACTTAGGATACAAAAACTTCAGTAAATAAGTGACAAACTTTCTCTGAATAGGAGTCAACTGACTCTCAATAGTCAGGATATTGAGGCCCAGAGCATGAGATCAGGAAAGTAGCAGTCTTGTGCCACAGCAAGGCTAACGCAGCGAGCCGCACTGCTAGTAACACAGGCAGAGGTGATGGTGTGCAGCAAAGGTGCTGCTGATGTTGGAAAGGGATTTGGTAAACGGATAAGAACCATGGAAACAGGCATGCAACAGTTCTGTGTCTTGGAATGAGTCTTCTCTGGCAGGAAGCTCTGCTTTCCATTCTGGAAACAAAGAATATCCAGCAACGACTTTGCATTCATGTTAGTTTGATATTTTTTTATTCCTCTTTTTACTTTACCTGTTCAATTAATATTTTCCTTTTCCTAGGCTTGCCCTCCTCGCTATACTCTTTTGCAGAAGTGCACCAATCACTTTCATAGTACCTAAAAATATTTCAGGCTAATTTGTTTAATGGTTCTATGTTCTCCTTTTTACTGATACTGGAGGATTTCAGAAGTCTGAGGAGACTTCATTGATGCTGTTCCGTGGTAATTCTAACCCCAAGTTTGTGAATATGTGTCTTGGCAGCTTTGTGAATTCAAGCACTTCCTGAAGTCCAGGGCCAAAATGAGATATGCAACAGAGACAGATGTTCTGGACTTAGAGTTGCCTTTTGGTTTAGAAGCTGAAAAATTCAGATCTTTTAGGAAGATTCTCCAAAGCTAAGCCAGAAGAAGGACTGGCAGCAACACCAATACATGAATTTCTATACACGAGTTTGTTTACAGGAACTCATAAACTGGCCAGCACATTTCATGCCTAATAAGTAAAAGAGGAGAAAGAAGGGAAGGGTAGTATTAAAGACAATACTAAATGACACCTTAAAGCTCTCCCTCTGGAATAGTATGTGGTCTTGGAAGGCCTAGTTACAGGAAATGGATTCACCCATAATAAATTACTTGAGGACGACATAAAAAAGGTATACTTTTCAGAAACAGATGGAAAAGAATATCCAGTCCAGTGGCATTTCTTTTCAAAGATGAAAGTTCCAAGTTCTTGTTAAGTTTTAGCATGAAAGTACACCATCATAAAATGTATTTCTGAGACCACTTTCTCTACAGAATAAAAAATCAGACTCTTACCCATTTAAGAGGTATACTTTTCTCTTTTTAGCATATTGCTTAATCTTAGCTTTTTATTTTCTACAGAAAAATACCCTTTTCTTCCAGAAGACAAAGACTATTGAAATAGTTTCCCATGGCTATGTTGTTTTCTTTGGATTTGAACTATAGTTACACAATTTTCTTAATCGTTATTTGGATAATTTGGCTACATTATAGAAGAGTATTTTCATGTATCATTGGTTTATAGATTGTGCTCCTGTAAAAAAAAGCATGTTATAGAAAAACTAACAATAATACACACATAGGAAATAACACTAATATGTATTGATTATCTTCAACATGTAGAGCAGCGTGCTGAGGGCAACATTCTCCAGATTAGCCACGGTGGGTCTGACAGTGACTTTCACTTCCCTTTCTAATTATAATGATAAGACTGTACACAAGTCATTGAACTACGAGGTTTTTGGTTGCTTCACCAGAAAATGTATTTCAATTTATTAGACTGCTTCTAGATCAAAGTTATATGCAGTGGAAACAACTCTGGCTAATTTATCCAGAAAAGAAGCATATTGTATGCTGTAAGGTAGTTCACAGATCCTAGTGAGCAGTCACATGGCCAATCTTGGAAGTTGAGGGAGGAGAAACAACCCTAATAATCAGGCTGGGAATCAAGCCCGCATTAAGGTGACATCCCACAAGCAGTGGGCCTTTCCTCTGTCCCTTTGCACGCCTCAATCAATCACAGGTCATTGCTAAAACTACCGACATTTCTACCCCTGGAAAATGACTGGAGTTGTTCTTACTGCCAGCACACTTGTGTAGCAGGGCACACAACCTATAGGTCTCACTGGCCAGTGTGCCATTCCTATGCCTCCACTGCAAGACGGCAGACACAATGGGAAGACCCTGCTTTGCTCCCTCCTAAAAGTGAGAAATACTCCAAATATAAAACAAAAATTCCTGTGCCACACACTCAAAAACACTTATTTTGCTAGAATAACCATTTCAAATTCTGCTTTCCAATG
Source organism: Chinchilla lanigera (assembly GCF_000276665.1). Classification (NCBI taxonomy): domain Eukaryota; kingdom Metazoa; phylum Chordata; class Mammalia; order Rodentia; family Chinchillidae; genus Chinchilla; species Chinchilla lanigera. The sequence goes on along the minus strand of NW_004955438.1, from coordinate 8,502,672 downwards.
TCTCTCAATATCCACTCAACTTGGGAGATGGTTTACCTGAAATGTCCTATCAGTCTATCACCAGGTGCTCTGTTGTATTTCTTAAAAGCATTTTATTTCCTTTTTATTTATGTTCTAGTTTATGGCATAAATTATAAAGCCAATCTACTAACAATGGATTACATTAATTCATACCTAGGAATATATACTTTCAATCCATTAGCATGTTTATATAGAATTTGTTTCTCTCAAATTGTGTTTACCACTAGCCTAGGGTTTCATCCTGGTAACAGTCATATGTGGAAGCCACAGTAGGCATTATTAGTCCCTTTCTACCTGTAAGGAAAATGGTACTTGATGAGAGTATGTTTTTCTCTAAATGGCAGAGAATTTATTAGATTTGGTATCATCTAATTGCTCCAATGGATCAAGCAATTATGCCCCATTCACAATTATTTCAGAGAAACCTCACCTTTAGTTCATTACGGTTGTTTGAGGAAGACAGTGAAAATGGATGAAGAAGTGGAAGGATGAGACGTCCACCATCATAAATTGCGGTTGATGATGATGGAAATCTCCTCCCTCCACTTTGTGGGGAGGGTACCCTCCATGACAGTATTCTCCCAACTATGGAAGCCTGTGGCTTTCACCTCAGGTGACAAACCCTCCTCTATTGTGCTTTGTTTTGTCCTAACACAGAATTCCTTGTGAAACACTGTTCTAGGTAATCAAGCAGATATGCTCAAATCCACAGGAAAGGTTTCTTGAATTCCTTTATTGATTTCATACCTAGTTGTCAAAGGCCCTGGTGTTCCAGTTAGGTATGAGATATGACAAACAAAAAGGTTTGAACTTAGTTCTTGCCCATAGATAGTTTGTTTTCCAGTAGGTCAGCAAGGAAGACATAGGGACAAACTCAAACGAAGCAATACTGGTGATCACATGGGTAGGTACTAGGGCTACAGGAAGAGTTAAAGGGATTTTGGTTGCCAGAGGTACATGGAGCCTTCTCAGAATATTTGATGTTTTAGTCAAATCCCAGTGTAAAGAAAGGAATTTTCTGGGCAAAGGGCTGACAAGTGAAGGCAGGGAATAAGCAGTCATGTGAACAGCAAAGAGCCTAGAATTCTCCATCCTTTTGCAGACACATTTCCAAGAGAGTTGGAGCACAGGTGCTGGGTGAGTGGACCTCACGGTAAGAGCCTTCTAGACCGTGATATGCTTTCCATCCTGAAAGTACACCTCTGGCCTTACAGTAGTATGTAAAATATATATATATATATATATATATATATAATATATTAATATATATTTTTATATATTTTAAAATATATACATTTTTCTGCTTCATTAAAAGAGGAAATGGTTTAAGAGTTGACTTCACTGCATCCAGTGAAGAATTGATAAGAATTAATGTCTATTAAGCACTGTCTATTTTTTAACTGCTGTCCTAAGTACTTTATAATTATTCATTAATTTCATCCTGCCAAAAACATATGAGGTAAATCTTATTGTACTCATGTTACAAAGGAAGAAACTGGGAGAGAAATCTTGCCAGAGCTGGGATTTGAACTCATATAATCTATTTCTCAGAGGTTTTGTCCTTATAAGTATACACCCAAGTTACAAAATTTCAGCTAACACGTATCCATCATGACTACATGGTTGCGGTAGGAATTAAGATGAATAATGTTATTAAGGATTGCTTAGAACTACAAGTCATGGAGAAATATTACTCATGTTTCAGAATCATCAGACTTACTGATATTGCATTAAATTCATCTGATAAGAGAGCATATGTTCTTACTTCCTGCGAAAGATTATTTTCTTCAAAGCACATAGTCACTTCGAAATTTTCTTTTAGTGTGTGAAACAAAGACAATAAAGTCTTCTTATTAAATGGGAAGATTTGAGAGCACGTGGCATGTACACAGCTTAGAGCACAATGTGTGAAAATGAATTTGACACTGGGAAGTAAGCCCTTTGCAGTAATTTCAAAATGCAGCATGATGGGAATATAGTGAGGTTTATTCAAAAAGCAGTGGAGGATATCACCTTCTCAGCAGGCATATCATTTAGCTTAAAGTGTATTTGTTCATTGTTTGCTTTGAGCTGCTTTGTGTTAGGCCCTGTCCTGTGTGCTAGTGGTAAACACTGAAAGTGTCAACACTAAAAACCCCTCTTCTCCAAGCTGTTTCAGTCTCATAAAATAGTCATATATAGGCCTAAACAAATATTATAGGGCAATATGCCAAATATACTGATAGTGGCAGTCCTGAAGAAGGGAACTCAATACTGCCTAAAGTTTCAAGAGAAAAATGCACAGTTTAGGAGTTATCTCCAGAACAAGACTCAGCAAAACTTCAAAGTAAGATAGAATTAATCAACAGAAGAGCAAGATTTTAATTCTTTGCCTCTGCTAATACACTATATTAACCACCTCTATTTCTTGGTTTTTTATTTTTATCTCTCCCTTTGGATACATTCACTGGATCTGTTCTTATGATATTTGCAAACTTGATGAGATTCATTATGGCACTGAAGAAGTTCCTGTGTACGCTCAACAAAGCTACTTTATCTTGGATCATCACTCCAGAGAAGCAGCTATTTCTTTGTTCTGAGGAGCCAGTGCAAACATATTTAGGACCTTGAATAGTTGTAGAAAGTCCAAGAAAGTTGCTGTGATGATTTCCCAAAATATCCTTTGAAATCAATTGCTTCATGCATGCTGGAATGGGGTATTTTTAAATGCTAGCATTATCCCAACCAAATATTCCTTCACAGAGTTTATAGTCCAGTGAAGGATCTAAGAGATCATATGTATTTGGTTTCTGAAACATCCTATTTCAGAAACACATGCAAAGAATCAGAAAAGAAATTGTAACAATCTTTTTGTCCCAGGATTATGGAGATAGTGGAATTGTGTAATATACCCAAAATGATGTTATGATCATTAAATAAAAACTCTCTATAAACGATTCCTTTTGAATTGAGAAATATTTTGGTCAGATTCCCATTGTATTGTTTACACATTATTTCTTAAATTCCAATTATTCCTTTACATTTTTCCTGGAATTTTTAGGGCAACTTCTTTGTAGTCCTCTACAGACATCAAGTACATTTAGCTTATAGGCTTGGTTTATGCCTGCAATTGCAGATTACTCACCTGGAGCTCACATTTTCCCATTCTTTGAAACTGAAATTTCATTCAGCTCCCTCTTGAGGTATGAGCTGTGTCCCTTGCTACTTGGCTTCATGATAATTCCTCTCTCAGTTCATGAGCTCCATCGCGGGGGCAGAAAAGGCTTTGTGGTCCATATTTATGAGGGTAAGTGATGTTGGCTGGAGACCAATAAACTCCAAATTCCAGAAACTATGAAAAAAAAATTATTTTACTTCAGTGGTGTATCCCAGCTTAGCCAGAGACTGTTCTGTTTTACTTCTCTCAGGGACCCTTGTTTGTATAGAAACCATGTGCTAGAACTGTGTTAGTTGGATTTGCGAGGAAAAAAAGTTTTAGAGAGTCTTGCACGCACACTACCATCCTCTGTCCAGAAAGGTGTGCATGTTGCTGTGCTTGGAACTGATTGGCTGTTAGTAGACTCAGGGCCTCCCCCAGCCACAAGAGAGACTGGGAGTGCTATCTTGCCACGCACTCAGAAGGCAGAGACCCATAGCAATTTGGTGAACTGCACTGATATATCCCGGAATCCTTCCCAGTATGTCTTGATGGAGAGTTTTAGCATGTATTAATGACATACATGACTCTAAACAAGTGGTTGAACTGCTTATTGGCTTTCTGTCTCAGATCTCTCTCTCTTTTTTTCCCTAGGAGAAGAAAATCCTTTATCTCTGATGGCTTCTGGTAAGCAATAATTGACTATCTAACTCATCTGGTCAGTCGCATATGCTGCTACTATCTACCCTCAATAGTGTGATAAGTGTATTTGATGCCCACCTAAGAGTGTAAGTTGATTCTGTTGCATCGAACCCCTCTAACATCATGTGAGCACCAGATGGAAACTAGTTGATGGTTCTAGTTATCAACAGAACTGGCAAATACAATTTTACTTTCTGCACTTTTTAATTAAGTAAGGAAATAAAAATTGGAAGAGATATGGATTGAGTCCTCAGGGTTATCAGTTGGAAAATCATCTTTTTGTCTCAGAAAAAATAACTCAGAACAATCTCATAAAATGTTCCTTGCAATTCAATTTTTCTAAAGAGCTTTTCGTTTCACTTATTTTTCTCAGAGAGATAGCTATGTGGGTCAGTGTGCGGTGCCAGGTTCTATGGATCTGGTAATCACGTTCCAATTTCTGCTCGGTCATTTTTAATCGACAGCTTAGTTGCCTCTGTTGCTAAAGAACAGATTTATGCACTGTTTGTCATCAGATCAATGAACATTACAAGCAGTCAGAGTGGAGAGTTACAAAGCTCCATGTTATTTTTTCCTTAGGCATAAAATAGTAAGTTGGCTTCAAGTCCAAGCTGGGTAAATTATTCATATTAATATTGTTGATTTAGGCCCACCTGAAGAGATGACCTTGCCGACTTACAATAAAACTGGCATGATTAAATATTTTTCTCCTCTCAAATCTTTCTGCAGTTATTCAGGCTTTTGAGTGAGTGCCACAAGCTTAATAATTCTGTATGCAAGAGAAAGAATAGGATGGGTCATAAATAGCAGTCATTAATTGAAACTGCATCCACACTCAGTTTGCAATTTCTCAGGTCCATAACTTACACAATGTGTATGCTTTAACCAGATGTGGAATTTTATTATGCTTCATGGGATTCTATGATATTGAGCTTTAATTTTAAATATGTTGCAACATTTTCTGGACTAATACTTGTCTAGCCATCTTTGAGATACATATGAAAATATTTTCAACTTCAGGTGAAATTAGTTTACTCTAATATTATTGTATTTAGGATGATGTCTAATTAACCACAATCTTGGATTGAGATGATTTTGACACAATTATTTATTGGTTTCTCTACCCAGTTCAGTCACATGCACAAATGCATTATTGTGCTTTCTTCCTCCTCTACCATCAGATCCAGGCACTGATCCTAAAAGAAAGAGACCACCACGATGTTGTAGACAACTGGGAATTGTAAGGAGTCCCGGAGTCAGCATGGGCTTGGTTTTTTTCATGGCACTCATTGTGAGCTACTCAACTTTGTTTACTTTCCTAAACACCTCAAACTCTTATGTGTTTGCCACGTTCTTTCCCCTTGGTGACTTTCATTTCCTCTTATAGCTAACTCTGAGTCAGCAAAGTTGCAAGACTCAGACCCAGCAGTGCCCCTTTCAGAAAGTCTTTCCTGAACTCATTTCAACTTTCCAGTTCCGTTTTCTAATAGACAGCTCGGTTCGAGGCACCTATCCACCGTCCTGTTGGGTGGCCAGGAGAATGCTAGCTGTAGGACTATGAGTCTCAGGAGTTATGCAGCTCTTTATGGCCCATTTCATTCCTGGATTTAATGCATATTTGGTGAATGAATATTTGTTGAGTGAATGGCTGAATGTCATAAGACCATGACTTTATTTAAATGGTATATTTAAATCTTATATTCACAAGAAACATTAATAGCACATATGAGGTACTTATATCCCAGTTATTGTCCATTGTATTATGCTCATTATAGCTCATTTAAAATCTTCTGAAAAGCCAGGCATGGTGACACATACCTGTAATCCCAGCACTTGGAGGCTGAGACAGAAGGATTGCTGTGAGTTTAAAGGCAGCCTTGGCTACCTAGTGAACTAAAGGCCAACCTACACTACAAAGTGAGACTCTGTCTTGAAAAAAAGTGAAGTGTGCTAAAGTCCTTCTAAATATTATTACCCCATTTCACAGGTGAGGAGACTGAAGCACTTAAAAAGGAAATTAACTTGAACAACGTAACAAAGCCAGTAAGGACAAAATTAGCATCTAATTCCAAATAAATTAGCTTCAAACTAGTCAACATTATTAACCTTACTGGATGCTTCCATCAGACAAATTTCTCATAGGCAATGAAGAGTAAACTGAAAATAAAATTCCTTCTTTCTTTACTTGCTTTTTCCTAATGGCTGTGCTTTTTAGCCCATGTAAAAAATAAAGCGGCTACATGTTCCTCTATTTATTTTAGCTTTAGTAATTTCAGCTTGTAAATTTGCTGTGAAAGCTCTAGTGTTTAAATATTAATCAAAGCTATGGAACCTTCCAAGCAAGTACTGTCAGAGAAAAATCAACATTAGTTAGATTTTTACTTGCTGACAAGTTAAAAATAAGCTTATGGTAGCTTTCCTTCTACCAAGAAATATATTGGTCACTAAACCCATGTGGGTTTTGAAAGAAAACTTTTGTACTGAACTTTAAAGTAGAGATATATAAAAGTCAGTAAAGAAATGAAAAATGATTATAATCTCTATTACAGATTTTAGAAAAAGTAATCCCTTAATTATGTAATCCTAGAATTGTTTTAAAATATAAATAATTTCCTCCATTTTTAAGGAAATGTACTTCATAACTACAGCTCAGTGTGGTGTTTCTTCTTCCTAGGAATGTGTTTTTATCTAATTTTCTGGACCTTCCAATATATTAGAAAATAAAATATGACCCAAAATCCTTTACCATTTTGTGGAAGATTTATAATTTTTCCATTCTTAAAGAAATGTTTTAAATACACAAATCTTCAGGGGTTCACTTGTACTGTTCCCCAGAAAATAATAGGACTTACAAATATGTTATTTTGTAAGTTATTTCACTAGTTACAATATTAAGGGTATTATGGATCAGTTTGTTACACTGGTTGTAGTTTTTATTTTCTTACTTATAAAACAGAAGTGATAACATGACTTTATGAAATTAATGTATCTAGAACAATGCTAGTCCAGAGAAAGATTTCAATACATTTGTGCTATTGTTATTAGCTTCAGAAGAGATGGTTTCATAAATGGACAAGCATTTTAAAAGTAATGACTATCTCTTTTTAATATACGAGGTCATCTCTTGCGACTCTCTGTATGTATTAGCCTGTTTAATTTCCTGTAAGATAAATACAGACTGAGGTGGCTTAAAATACAGAAATTTATTGCCCCACAGTTGTGGATGTTGGAAGTCCAAGATCAAGGTGCCAGTGAGGTGGAGTGGAGACAGATCTTTCTTTCTGGCTTGCTGGGGGATACCCTTATGCTGTTTCCTGCCATGCCATTTTCTCAGTGCATAAGTACTTCCGGCATCTCTTACCCTTTTTACAAGGGCACTAGTCCTATTGGATTCAAGTCCCATCTTTACAATCTCCTTTGACACTAATGAATTTCTTTAAGTCCTTAATCTCCAAACACATTTATCATTTGAGAGCAGAGTTTCAACACACATTATGAGAACAGGATTCGGTCCATAAAATGGTAGAAAATCATTTGGAGATGTTCTGAGATCTAATAGCCCTGGATCAAATTTGCTATAGGGGCTGGATCAAATTATTTTCCTGTTCATCCCACTAATTTCATTTTAAATAAGTGACTTCAGCTCATGTGGCATTTCATGCGTTAATATCCTTTTGTCTTCCAACACTAATCAACAGGAACTACTCTGGTGTTTCAGGTGGATTTTATGGGATTGATTGGAGGAGTGGCAGGAAGTTTGAGTACTGCTTGCCAGCAGGAAGTAAAAGATCCAGGAAGTGGATGAACAGGAAACCGTGTAGCATTTGTCTGGACGTGCCATCTGCCTTGAGCAGATCAAGAACACTGTTGCAATGACTCTGCCGTCACTACACGATCAGTTCTTCGCTTAGGTAAGTGTGAAATTCCTACGGTCTCAAAAACAACAGGCTGATACACCAGACTCTCTTTCCAATAAACTGCCTCTAACTTACGGCTATAATAAGTACGATGTGTATAATGATGACATTTTAAATCAGGACCAAATGCCTCCAACCGGAAAGTGGTAAATGACTAATTTCACATTGCGCAGAATATCTCATTTGTCAGTGGAAACCTCACTCCCAAACTTAGATTCCCGTCATTCTTTTATAACCGTGCAGAGTCTCTGTTTAGTTAAAATGCCAGTTTGTTATTTTACATAATATTAACAACTCATCACATCAAATGAACAGTGAGCTAATTTTCTGGAAGTCTGCATGTAAATACCGAATTATTGTCATCGCCTTACAGTAACACACTTTAGAAAACTTCCACTTTGTTGCTCAAGTCTAACAGTTTTTGAAACAATTTCACAAATCCCTACGTGTTTGGATAAAAACTTAAATAGTGCTATCATTATACTTTTATTTTAAGTACTTTTGTGATCTGGCTAAGCTAAGTAATTTATTCACCTTGATGTGATCTTGTAGCTGCTAGTTCTTCAGGTAAATTAGATAAAATTTTATCTGTAGGAATTCCTGGATGGCTACATTCTCATAAATACTGAAGAAACATGCTATTGAAGCAGTAATTTTTGGTCAACATTAAACAGGCAAAGTTAATAAATTAAAGACAAAGATGGTAGTTAGTAATAGGCAGATATTCCTATATAGAAATTCTATTAATGTAAATACTTTGCTTGAACATTATTTCTGGTTGCTGTTTTTGGATGAATCTTTTTAATTTTATTTTCTATTAGTACATGTTTGTAGTATGTAATGATTATATTTATCCAGGGGAATGTGTACATGTACATAACACCCTTAATTCTTTTTTCATCCTTTTTCCCACCCATCCTCCCTGTTCCCTTAAACTTTTGTTCCAGAAGCTATATTTTCATTTTTTTCTCCAATTCTTTATTTTTTTTCCATCCTTTTTCCTTTCCTCCCCAAGCCCTGGATATCTTGGAAATATGGTACTTATACACAGTGGAGTACTACTCTGCCATAAAAAGGATTAACTTGAGGTATTTGTAGATAAGCTAAATAGTTCTGAGAGCCTGGTTCTTTGACAGATGAGTCTTCTGTTCTTTCCTTTTCCAGACCTGACAGACACAGACCCAAGGAAGTGGCAGACAAGCAGCAGTAGACAGAGCATCAGCCAGCACATTTCTGGCAGCTGGGTTTCTTGGCTGAGCCCTAGGGAAAGTGAAACCACTCTTGTCTCCAAGAAAAGATGAGTAGACCACAGGGGAGGAATTAAGTGTGGGAAAAGTCAAGCAAATGCTTGTGCGATTGCGGCCATGGGTGGTTTCGTCTCTCATTATGAAGTCTTACTTACACGTTCTCCTTGGCTCACATTGAAAGACAGCAAGCGCGTGGTAACTGTGGACTTCTAGGGTTGTTGCTGGTGAGCTTTCCGGTCTCCTGCACCTTTCAACACCTTTTCCCAGTAATTGGGTCTTTGTCCCAGCCTACACCTTAAAGTTACCTTTTCCAAGCAATCACTCACCTTTCTAGCATTTGGAATTACTCCTCCATGACACAATAGATGGAAAAAGATGCCTGCATTTTGCTAGGCTCTAAAGACAACACATGGAAAATAATGCCTACACTTTACAATGGTCTTAGGAAAGAAAACAGATGGATAACCAAGCAGAGAGATCGTCTCTCTTTACAAAGCCATCACCAGTTGGCCATTGTTACAGAATGACGCAGCTGTCTGCCTCTACCTTTCAGACAGATTTAGGTGAACTGGAGACAGTGAACAGGAAGGCTTATTCACAGGTAGGCATGCCCAGATCAGCCAGGTCCTATCCCTGCACTAGAAAGGAAAATATTTGCAATCATGTGAGGCAAATCCTACTTTTTCTCTTTTGAAAGACCATCAATTTAAACTTCCTGTAAAAGGCTAAGATTGTCAAGTTGCATGCATACAATATATTCCTACTTATTCCCATTCACAATAAATATATACTGAACATTTATGCACATTTTACAGATGAACACACAGAGATCTGGACAGGCTAAATGGCTTTCTCTAAATCATTCTGTTGTTTATGCTGGAGAAGAGAATTAAAACCTGTTTTTTGCATTTACCATTACATTCTTGGCTTTTATTTTTTTGTTTACATTTTACGTGATTCATAAAGATTCAAAAACATTGATGCCCTAGCATATTCTAGGTACAGTTGATGTAGATCCAATATCTGAGATTACCACATGCTGGGAAAGACAGAGATGAGGAATAGAAACTTAGTAGTTTATTGATGATCTTTGTCTTGGCTACTTTTCTCTTGTTGCTGAGGCAAAATGCCTGAAGCCCAGAATTAAGGAAGGAAAGGTTTACTTTCCTTACAGTTTGTGGAGGTTTCAGTCAATACTCAGCTGGCTCCAAGGCAGAGTGGCACACTGCAGAGGGCAACAGTTCATGGCGGTGGAAAACAGCAAAAGCTGAGACAAGAACGAAAAGGGAGGACCTGCAAACAAGCCTCTTTCCCTCCCTTATATTGTATGCAGGCAACCTGCTCCAGGGCGGGTGTAGCCCTTAGACTCATAATCCCAGCATTGGACCTTGAATCAATCATAAACTCTTGAAGCCAGACCCATAACTACATGAGACTTTGGGGGGACATCTCTAGTTTGCTGTCAAGCAAGACAATTGCATGGCATTACTGTTTACTTACATAATGAGTATGTCATTCTTTTAAGTGTCTAGGAGGTTTCTGATAGACTAAAATAGTAGTGTACCCAATAATAAGAGAAAGTCATATAAAAGTTTTTAAAATATTCTACCAAAAGTAAACCCACACTGAACATATTTCTTTGTTAAAGTGATGGAAAGAACTGTCTTTGAATTGAAGTAACATGATTTTTAATTGGAATCACCAGGGGGTTCTTGTTCTATAATGCTGTGCACATCTAGGTTCTTTAAAAGCAATGTTCTAGGGGCTGGGGATTTAGCTCAGCGGCAAAAGCGCCTGCCTGGCAAGCGCAAGGTCGTGAGTTCGGTTCCCGGTACCGGAGAAAAACAAACAAACAAACAAAAAAAGCAGTGTTCTAGAGGACAGTGGAGGAGGCATCGAATTCACATTCTGTTGATGAAGACAGTTAACTTAAGTTGTGTCTAGGAGAATATCACGTGATAAGGTAGGTTTATGTTTTTAAACATCTACTATGGAAAATAATACATTGTCTTTGCTGCATGAGGAACACTTTCTAGAAATCTGTTCCCAACCATTAACTCATAAATATTTAGTTTGTCCCAAAAACATTTTTTACAAAATGGAAAAGAAGATGGGACACTGTAGCTAGACCATTTATTGACAGTCATGAGAGGTAAGGTTTGTTAAGCAATTGTTATTTTCTAAGCATTGTGCCGAGTGCTGCTCATGTTGGATTGGCCATACTCAGTACTCTTTTCTGAACACATCTTTTTGTGCTTTACAATCTGGAGAAGCTGAAAAATTTCCAAATCTTTGAGTTCTTGTCCCTTTTGAATACGTTCCAACCTCTCTCTCTCCTTATGTTTTTATTGTACGTGGTCAAGAGAAGGCATGCAATTCTTTCAAAACTCTACTTGGCGATTTCTCCAAGTATCCTATTTAATCTCTCATAAATTCCACCTTTCACAAAGCACTGGAACATGGACATAATTCAGCCACATTATTTTCCACTTTGCAGCAAGGATTACCTTTTTCTTTCTTTCCCTCTCTTTCTTTCTCTTTCTTTCTCTCTCTCTCTCTTTCTTTCTTTCTTTCTTTCTTGCTTGCTTGCTTGCTTCCTTCCTTCCTTCCTTCCTTCCTTCCTTCCTTCCTTCCTTCCTTCCAAGAATCAAACTCACAACCTCACGCTTCCCAGGCAGGTGCTATGCCACTGAGGTATATCCCTGGACCCCTCATACCTTTCTTATGAAGATGTTAAACCCATAAAGGCAGAACTTCAAGACTTAACCACCATCTAAAGGCTCCATCACTTAATATTATCTTATGAGAGATTAAATTTCAACATAAATTTTTGGGAGACATTTCCAGTTACTAAAATCTGGGGACATTTGCCCTTGACAAGTGATTAAAAATATCTTGGTTGTGATTAAAGTGGGAATTGGGGTGGAAATGGAGGAAAAGGTATTATACTGGACAGCTGGATTTTCTTCTGCTTTAGTTTTCTAATGGTCTACTTCCAATATGCATATGCGTAAACTTAAGCTAAAGGGAAAAGGTATCAATAAAAGAAATCAAAGTGGTCCTTCTCCTTCACACCTGACACAACATCCATGAAATGTGGTTATATGGGTGACAGCACAAATAGATCATTAGCATTGGATAAATCTAGTATTAAATTCCATTTTGCCATTTTATAGCTAAATCTTGGTTTCCTTATATTCACAGTTATGATAAAACACCTCTATCTTTACGTCATCCAGGGAAGTTGCATAGGTGTGTAGTTGTCTGTGTATTTATTGATCAGGCAGAATATTTGACAAAGAGATGAAAGAGTAAATCATAGTTACAACTATTCCCTATGTTTATAAGTTAAATTATTATAGTAATAGAACAGTTGTATGTGAACATCTATTTCTAACTGGCTAACTATTTGTTTATTACTTTATTTTGACTTTCTAGTTTCACCTCATTGATTTCTCTATAAATTCAAAGATTTTTTCTTTTCATCATTTACAGCTGTGATGATTTATTAACAATACTGTCATGGTTTGAACTGAAAATACTATTTTTTTAGTCAAAATGTTCCTAAGGTCAACCAATTCAGATGTTCCAATTTTCCTCAAATTTTTGTCACCTCTTTAACTGAGAGTGAGAGCATATACCCATAATCCTGGAATTCTGGAAAGCTAAGGCAGGGCAGTTGTTAAGCCCAAGCCCAGCCTGGCTATCTTAGTGACTAAGCAAGACTCTGGATCAAATTTTAATAAATTAGAAAGGGCTGAGGACGTAGCTCAATGTGAAGGCCCTGGGTTCAATTCAGTACCCACTAGCACATGAACAAAACAAAGCAAAACAAACCACCTTTTCTCAACTAGAGGCAAAGAGAAAGGACTTTATTGCTTGCATAAGCTGCAACTTATAGTTCCAGTAAACAAATCCATCTGGTTTTTCTTCTTATAGGCAATCTAGAAAAACAGGTTGGAGAAAGGTGCAGTTTTAGAGAAAAAGACCAGATGAAATCACAGCTGAATGAAATTTTTGTGTTGAAATCCATGGTTATAATTAGTTTGGATAACTCTCTTCATGGTTCATGGTGATTCCCATCTCACCGGTTACATCTTAATGATTAAACGGAATACCAAATGCATAGCTCTTAGCACAGAACTCAGGATATATTAAATGTTATTAAATGCTACAAATTACTAATTTTGTTTCCTCCACTACAGAACTACAAGTATAACTCTGTAAATAGTAGTGATCTGCTATGACAAATTAATATATTTTGTTTCCCTTCTGCACTAGTTGTGAAGTTATTGTCTCTTTATGATTCCAACCTATGTACCCGCAAATATCTGGCTTTGTGTTTTTGTGGAACATGAGCCCTCTCCTTAACTAGATGTTTTCTTCTAGGCTGGGGCAATTACGGGCCTTAAAGGGAGATTGGAAGGCAGCAGGAGAAAGTGGATAAACTGTCTTGGATTATCACGTTCACACTTGAAATAGTTCTTTCTAAGACACCAACACTAGATTCCAAGAGCCACAAATGGTCCAGGTTACCAGCTTTTCCACATTCTAGACATGAGGTCTTACAGCCTCCTCTAATTTTTGAAAACCAGCTAATCTAGGACCTAGCTCCATAAGGTTCTTCTCTGGGCTGCTCTTGCACCAGCTAAGCAGGAACCTCTCCCTAGAGTCCCAGCTAAGCAGGAACCTCTCCCTAGAGTCCCAGGCCTGCAGCACTCCTCCCTACTAGTTAAATTTTAATAATACCTTCTGATTTCATGGGTTCCCTAGACCTTAAGGGTGATAGCTTTGTCCTCCAGTTATTACTTAGCTGAATGGACAGGGTCCCCACCTTTGTCTTTCATTTCTGTGATACCCAGGTGACCATGGTTTGTATTTAATTCCTTTGTTAAAATAACTAGTAGTTTCTTTCTCCTGAAAGGATTCTGACTAATAAGTGACCAGATGTTTTGCCTGGGCATGATGCTTTGATAGCAAACACTGCACAGGCTGATAAGGGCTTTCACAAGGGAAATTGTAAATGGTGATCTATAGCCTTACAGGACATTAGAGTGTTTAAAAGTTAGTTATCTAATACTTGTGAATTTGTACGTTCTCATTTTAAGACATATTGTAATATATAATGGGTGTTTATCTTAAAATAGTATATTTTCTGTTGCTTACAACCCTAAAATGTATAGGAAAATCCAAAAGTTTACAGTGCCCAAGAATATTCCTGCATTGGGCAAAAGTTTATGTTCTTTAATTTGAAACTTCTCAAAAAAATAGAAAAGAACACACATACAAACACCACACACACATTCAGGCACACTTTTTTTCTCCGGAATAGATGATGCTTAATCTTTCTAACTGTAATTCTAAGCATGTAATTTCTAAACAAACATGGGATTTGCTGTGACACAGGGTCCTTTCCTTTGAGCATTCACTGATGTTTCTCTTTCTTCCTTATCCCACTCACTGCTTTGCATTCTCCTTTCCTCTGTATCACATTAAAATGTATTCCTGTTATAGGTCCTTGTGTTTTTACAAACTAAAGACTTACTACTAATACAGTAATTATAACCAAAGAAATGATGTCAGCCTTACAATTAAAAGTGTAGCAAGTGAAAACTATTAGGGAGCAGAAAAAAACTCAAATTTACCTATGCTGGAAATGATTGGCTTTTCTTATTTTCCTTCCTTATAATTCAAATAAAGCCCAGTGCTATGAGACTATTATGTTATTTTAATTGCAGTGGATATATGCACGTGTTTATGTATAAAAATACTTACATTCAAAATGTATACACACATATCTATACCCAATAGCTTACTTAGAATTAGTCAGAATTCCAGAAATAAATCTCATATGCTGAGCCAGCTATAAGATGCAAGTTGATTCTTCCCATGTTTTGGTTAAAAATAAATTAGGGATGGTATGGATATTTCCACTTATCTTGATGTGTTTAAGGTATAAATCTAATGTGATAAATATTTGAAGAATATTTAAAAGTAAATTCTGTGGAAAACGTGAAGGCTTATTAAAGGAAGTGAAACATATAATATCAACTACTTTGGTTAAAAAAATATTTGCACTCAGGTGGAGACTAACCAGTGTAGAATTTTAGTGAGAAACAAAACTTCTTTTCTAATATAGTGTCCCAGTTTTAACATAAAGTCAAGCCAAACAAAATTAATTACAGCTACTTGGCAGTACATGCAAAACCACATTCTGTAATTTCCAAAGATACCATAAAGTATTGTTATTACTTGGCTTTTTTTCTGATTAATTTCTTGGAAAGTTCATGTTTGCTATTCAATGATAGAGCATCTTACACTATTTATCTACTTACTACGTTTATTGGTGAACTTAGATGTTTCCTGGTATAGATAAAGGCATTCACTGTGGTTCATGTAACTTCAGTATTCTTTTGTGTTGATTAGATTTTTATCGTTGAAGTAGCATTATCTAGTAGAACTATCACAGCGTGTATATTAAAACACCTGTTAGTGTCATATTCTCTCAAAAAATGTACAACAGAATTATTGTGGTCTTAGTTGACAAAATTTTCCAGAATATAATGTTTTTGAGAGAAGACATTGTTGCCTTCATTGTATCTTCAAAGCTTAGAACAATGCTTGGCACACGGTCGATGTTCAATAAATGCTTATGGAATAAAGAATCATAATTTGAAAAGCACAGTTTAAATTATAAATATTTGTGAAACTCTTATTTCCCAACGGTATTCGGTGGTACTTGTTATTGAAGCTCAATAGATAATTCTCATCATTACGATAAAATAAATCCTACCTTGGTTTTGGGTCCCGTTAAGATAGATGAATGTTATGAGAGAAGGTGGAATTTGTTCAAGAATAGAAGCAATGCTTTCCTTAACTAAATCACAAAAGGGTAATGGGTGCATGTGGCCATGTCTTTGTGTACAGTGTGTGTGTGTGTGTGTGTGCGTGTGTGTGTGTGCGCGCGCGCGCGCGCGCACGTGCGCACGCGCACATCTGTCCTTGTCAGCGTTTTCATGATTGCGCTTTGCTTCCTCTTTGATTTTTACTCTCTCAGACAAAGGTAAGGCAGTAGTTTGTGAGACTTAAAACTGCAGGACAAGCCAAATATATAGAACTTTACTTTGCCAAGTCTTAATTCAGCACTTTCCAAGACCACCTATCATTGAAAGTTTTAAGCAGAGAGGGGGAAAAAAGGAAGAGAACAAAACTAAAAAAGATTTGTGCATTAGGGAGAACTGCTTTCTATAAATTCTGAGATAATAAAACAAATTACAAGACAAATTCACTTAGTCTTCTGTTTTTATGGCTTGGCTTTAATGGAGTCCTCCATCTTCTTAAGTTCTTACATGAAATGCTGTGTATTTTGGGAACACCAAACCACTCCTGAGTCTATGAATTCTCCTTTGTACATTTTGCAAAAGGCTATATATTTTCTACCTCTATGAGTGGGAGTTTTTTCTTTCTTTATTTGATCTCCCTTTATATAACTCTATCTAGAAGCTCAATGTACTACTTTTCATCAAGCAGGCAGGCAGCAATGAACAACACCCACCTCAGTCAGACAGAATCTTCTGAAGACAGACTTAACTCTTCCTTCTGCACAGGTCTTAGTTGAGGAAAATTAAGCAGGAATAAGACAGCTGGGCAGAAATGAGATTTGAGTGCACCCACGCACGCGTAAGGATCAGGGATGGACTCTAATCTGGAACTTGGTAAACCTTCGGGTCATTCTTAGATCCAGATATTCAGGGAGCTTCTTCAGCAGGATTATAAAGATTTTCCTTGTTCTTAAGGAGTTTCCACTTCTCACATTATGATCTGTCTCGTTGCCCCTAAAACAAAGTGGACATTTAAGTCTACATTTAGCTTAAATTCCTTACTAAGCTACCTTGTCTTCAAGAATGGCCAGCTGCTCTTCAAAAAGTCTTTTTTTTTTTTTTTTTTCTAAAAAATGACTCAAGAAATGAGGGCATGAAGCGAAGTCATTGAAAGAAAGACATCAAGCCAAATGTGGTGGCATACACCTATAATCCCAGCACTCTGGGAGTCTTATGGAGGAGAATCACAATTTTAAACCCAGGCTGGGCAGTTTCATTGCATAGGGAGACACTCTCTCTCACACACACACACAAATTAAAATGGAGGTCTGGGACTGTAGCTCAGTGTGAAGGCCCTAGGTTCAATCCCCAGTACTAAAAGAAGAAAAGAGTCAAAGCACTAATTGGTGTTAGAAGCTAAAGCACTAATATAAAACAACCTGTGGCAATGTGGTAGGGAGTGTTGTGACTCACAGTGTTGTATCTTGGCCCTGATATCCCAAGTGTTGACAAAAGGAGGTCAATTAGTTGATTCTGTTCTAGTTGATGCAGGTCTAAAGGCAGAACACTTGGTCTATGAAAATTAACCAGTGAGCCTAGTTAATTTGAAAAAAAAAGAAAAAAACTATTCCACTCTTTTCTTTGATCCACTCTTATACTCTTTAATTTATTTTCTAAATTTCTGAGGGCATGTGGGATTCGGAAACAAATAGACACTGAAAGTGGGGGCTGTCATGAAATTTTTGAAAATATGGTTATCTAAGTGCTGCAAATAAGAGCAGAGCTTTCTTATGTGCCATGTATATGAAGAGTGTTTCCTGCATTGGTATGATCAGATGTATTGACAAACACTTTAGATTTATGACCACCAAGTCTCTATAGCATCTAAATTTGGGGAACTGGTATTTGGTACTTCCATTATTAACAGGTGCCCCAGAAATATATTTATTGATATTTGGGAACCACTCCTGTTTATCTACTGCTTAAACTTGTGGCATTAAATAAAGACCTATCAGTTGTTTCTTCTACTTTCAGATATTCTACACTGGCCCTTGTGGATGTGATGAGTACATTTCATCTTTATCCTCCTCCTCTGTCTCCATCTCTCTCCCCTTGTTACTTGAATCAGTACTCTTGATTGGGCAATAAGCTTATGGCCAGTGTGGCAAGATTTGATGTGATATTTAAAGATCATTACAAATGAGAAAATTCGCTAACTAATTGCCAGAAATAGAGAAGGGGGCCTGCAAGCCCATGAAGATTGCTCAGAACATCTGCTGTTATGTTTGTTTGGTTAGAGAGCAGAGAAGAACACCCAAAGTAGCTCAAGTCAAGAAATATTCCTTCTCACTTCAAATTATTCTTGCCACTTTCTGAAGTGTTTCTGGAAGTTATCATTCACTGAGTGTGTTTGTTGTGGCTGCCTCCATGTCCTGAATCTATTCATAATGTTTACCTTTCATGTCACTTTGATTTGGGGAGGAGCCACAAGTTAGGCAGTGTCAGATCTGGTGACTAATGCGGATGAGAATACACTGTAATCTTTATCTGTGATACAAACTGTTCCCATTAATGTTTTGAATTGGACCTCCAGGCAGCTATGACAGAGCAACTAAAGACTCTCATGAAAGAGGACTTCCAGAAATGCTTCAGAAATGGCAAGAATAATTGGATAAGTTTTTGGAGCAATGGGGAGTGTTTTGAGAGGGATTCATGGCAATGTACCTTTTAATGTAAAATTGTTTTTCAACACACACTGTATGCTTTGATCAGCCCTTATATAATCTTCAGTGTGAAAGTATCTGTCAATGTCTCAAAACATAATAAT
>NW_004955438.1:8437909-8482956 GCF_000276665.1 Chinchilla lanigera | reverse complement strand
CTCATACCGGGAACTCGAAAAAAAAAAAAAAAAAAAAAAAAAAAAAACCATAGCATGAGGACCTGGATTTATTGTAACAGATTGGAGGTAAACCTTCTGTTTTTCCAGTCACGGAGAAGACACAAATATATCTTAGTCGAGAGAGAAAAGGGAACGAACATGTATGGGGACTGCTGTAGGGATATCTGAGAAAGGGCTCTGAGCTCTGCTACACCCCCTCCCATGTTACGAGGCTGATTAGGACCAAGAGTCATCTAAGCACCTACGGACCAGTGACTTCCTTTCCTGAATGAAATGCGGGACGTGAAAACCTGTTAGACTTTACTCTGCAGTCTGCTGACCTGCCCTAGTGACACAGCAGAAAGGGTAGAAAGTGTGGCTTGTTCAATATAAGTGGAGTGAACAGTCCTGTTAGGTCCCATTCACCACCAACAGGGAATCAACAAGTTCTAGGAGTTTCTTTCAGCTCCCATCACTCAGTTTCCCACCATTCTCAGACACATAACAGTGGCTGAGAAACGGTTAAGAGAGCTGTAGGTATTTAATAGTTGAAATTTCTTGTTCCCTTTAGGATATTAATATATGTGTGTGTGTGTGTGTGTGTCTGTGTATAAATGTAGTAATATATACCATTAAAAAAATCTCAGTTTTTGATTTTTCAAATGACTTCAAACTTACTATACTGAAAATTATTAAACAAAATTGTTGCTGATATTTGAAAATTAGAAGGGTTTAATATTAAAAACCATAGCATGATGATACTGGCATAGAACGGTGCTGGTGACTCAGAATAATCTCTAAAATGGCAAATAGTCATGCCAAGGGCATCAGATGCTTTGCTGGAGCATGAGAATAGGGGCAAAGACCGGAATCCAGGTGGGTAGCTCACACCCAAGTGGATGAGGGATTAGATCCGTTGGACTAGGCCATGGTTGAAACATGGAAGCAGCCACAGAATGTGGGTCATGCCATTTAGAATGTGTCCCCAAAAGTTCCTGTACTGGAAACTTAATCCCCAAGGCAATATTATTGAGAAGTGGGACTTATAAATTATGAGAAGAATCAATGTACTGTTGTCGTTTTCATGGAAGTATTTGTTGGAGAAGTGGGTTCAGCCCTCTCACATGATTTACCAGCTGAGATTTATCTGTGTACTCCTCTCTTCTGCCATGTGATTCTCCTGCCATGCTCTGGCACAGCGAGAAGGCCCTCCGCATACGTGGCTCCTTGATCTTGGACTTCCCAAGCTCCCACAACCTTGAGCCACATAAATTTCCATTTATTGTAAATTTATTGCAAACTACCCAGTCTCTAGTATTCTATTGCGTAGAATCACACTATAGACTAAGACACACCAATACAAGGATGCAGACACCATGGCAAAATCTGGAGATGACTGAATTTACCAAGAACTGATATAAGGCTAGGATTTTTGCTGACAAACAGGCAAAGATTCCAGAAATAAATTAAGTCATAAAAGAATGAATAAAATTAGATTCTTAGTACACCTGAGCTTGTGACTGGGAAGTTTCGTGAGCAATACATAGGTCTAACTCTATACCGATTTCATTTTAAAGCGTGTTAGCTATCGTTTGATCAAGCATGATTCATCAGACTTTTCTGACAAATGGTATGTGGTTGATAATCTTTTGCACATGGCTCCAAAGTGAGGGAACCCGCACTTCAACTTGATTATCTTAGAGGATTATGTTTTCATAAAGTCATTCTGATTACATATTCCATTCTTGCAAACAGCTGTTTTAATATATTAACCTCTAAGCCTTCAGAACTGCTATCCACATAACCTTTAACCCACACATAGATAATTTCATCTGATGGGATCGTCGGTGATTTTTTTAAAAATCCCTTGCTCTTCCTCCCTTCCATGGTTAGCTCTCCTTATTTTGATTTTAGTTTTAGTGTGGGAACAGCTAGAATACACATGCCTGGCCAGACTCACCAGCTAGCCTCCTCCCATTGACATTCTGAAGTGCCTCATGCATGTCACTTTGAAACAGTCTATGTTTTCCCCATCCTACCAAACTCACAAAAGCTGGGAGAGAGAATGCCATGCCCCCTTTTCAGTAATTATTCCGGACAAGACTCTGCATGGCTAGCAGAATAGGAATAGAATAGAAAACAAATAGATTCCAAATTTCTAAAGCACAGTGTATAAAGCATGGAGAAAAATAAAAAGGTGTGTTCCATCCCCATCTTTTCCCCCTTCTAGTTCTGCCAGACATTTCCTTGGTTCTATTTTCTATCTCACTGAGATTAAAGTGCTGATCTCCCCCTTTTTAAAAATGATGTCACTTTTTTTTTGCCTTGGCAGAGAGCAAGTTCATTACAAATCTGCTGTGTGACTGATGGCTTTGAGGAGATAAGGCACGGGAGAAAACACATTTAGGGAAGGTATGAAACTTAAGAGACAGGTTGACAATTAAACTGGCCATGAGAGAAATGACAAAGGGTAGAGGGAATAGATGCATATTGTCTTTTATAGCCACCTAGAAACTATTTTTATTTCCTGATGGTTCTATCCCAAAGTAATACCATAGGCTGAAATTCATTTTTATGTGTTTTCTGGCAAAATATAAGCACTTTCAATGACATTACTTCAGGCAGGTCAGCATGGATGTATATGATGTTCAAGATGGGAAAGACGTTTCCTTTTGCTGTTCCAGAAAGGAAAACAGTTTGGCATTGAATCTTATTTACTATAATTGCTTACTGCTGCACTGTCTTGCAGTTTATAGGAGAAGGATTTCAGAGGTAAAATCAGATTGAAATCATAATACACATTTAATGTCATATATGTTATTTAAAATTATTAGTGACAGATGCAGGCCTTGGAAATTTAAAGATCTTTTCATCTCCCAGACTCAATCATAGTGGAGACCATGAGCATACATGGTTACACAGGCCAATTTATTGATCTACATGACATCTAGCAATTCAACACGCACACACACACACACACACACACACACACACACACACACACAGAGAGGCTCCTAAAGCTGATAGCACCTAAAGGAATGAACACTCGCATCTTTATATCTCTATTTTGATTTCAGCCTTGAAAATATCCTCATCTTGTCTATGGGCAGATATTCCTGCAGATGAAAAGATTTTTGAAAACAAGCTTCTGGATGCGGGGTGGAGGTGGGCTGGTGAAGTGAGTAGTGCATAATGAGATGGAGAAGGAATCAGTGAGATGAATGGTTGCCGGGTTGCAGAATCTCCGGTGAGAACGTGATTCACTCTGTCTCTTCTTCTGTGGCTCTTCTGATCCCTCCCATCGGCATCACTCAACTCCAGGCTTTGCTTTTACGTGGTCCGAGAAATATTTGTGGTTGCACCGTGCATGTCTGGAGAGGAGGGTGCGCAGGAGGTGCCTTCCCCTCCGCCTCCATGTCTGCACACTCCATGTCGCCAATTACATGGCGATTCTAACACACACTTCATCTTGGTGTCTTCCTTTCCCAGTGGTCTTGAAGAAACCCTTCTAAGTAAGAACACTATGTTGTTGTTCTTCTGTGCACCCTTTTCGTGTTCCCTGCGAAGGAAATCCCAGCTCCTCAGGCCTCAACCTTCCCGCCAATCTCTCTACTCTTGCTTCTTGCCAAATGTCTCTGTTATGCACATACTTGAGTTCTAATCATTTTCCACATTCCTTGCGTGTTTCATTCCTTTGCTTGTGCTCCTTCTTCTGACTGACACGCCCTTTCAGCTCTTCAACAAACACATTCCCCTTTTTTCTCTAGTTGCAGAAGACGTGCCTTCTTCTGTGTAATCTTTCATTTACTCATGAAGAATTGATCACTGTGTTCTGACTGCACCTTACCTTCTGCTTATACTTTCACTTGGGGTCTTTACAGAAGCTTTAGTTCTTTGCCTGTCTGCCTCCCAGAGGTGGGGTGTGCTCAGCAACCATCACCATGCTTCCTATCAAGCTAGTGCTCATGCTGTGAATGTGTGGGGGGTCCTGGTCCATGCTACATTACATCATGAGACTTTCACGAATGGCTCTTAAAAGCTTGGGGAGCAGAAATCTGTATGAAGACTTTTTACCTATTAACAATAGCAAAGCATGGCTACCAGTACAATGTTGGACATTTCACAGATGCTTTATCAAAACTCCCAGGATCCCTTAATTTCCCGCTTTTCAGATGTGTACCTATCTGATTTAATTGATTTGAGAAAAACTAGTTACTCCGACACTTCCTCCATTTTATTTTCTCACCAAAACAAAAACAAAAACAAAAAATCCATGTCAAGCTTCTTTCATTTTAAACAGATATTATGGGTAGACAATCTCTGAAGAGATTTAAATGAATCTACTGCTTTAGTTTGCTTTCACAAAGGAGTAAAGCAGACCCAGAGACAAGGATTCCACTGCAAATCATTGTCCCTGGAAGTAGAAGAGGCAAGGAAAGGCCAGAGACAGGCAAAGAAATGTGTGTTGCAAAGCAAGTTTTCCATGAGAGAATGCACTTTGGTCCTGACAGGTCCTCCAGGACCCAGTGCATTATGTGTGACCTGAGTCATCCCACCCGAGTACTGAAGCAGCTGGAGACTTTGCACCAGCTTCCAGCCAGTCCCTAGTGGAGGGTGGTGCCCAAGCTTTCTTTCCCCAGCAGCTCTCTAGCTCAGTGAGTATTTTTGGGCAGAGAAAGCCCTTGGGGAAGGAGGCACAGACACTGCAGGCACCGACATGACAAAGCCCTCACAGCTGCGGCTCCTCTGCCGATGACATTTCGTTTAGTCAGACATGGCTACAGTCTCTTAGATACTCATTTCTCCTGTGATAATGGTGAGATCCCTGCAGTGGAGAAGGCAGTTTGCACATCCCAACAGGGCTTTCAAAGACATCAAAAGCAATGCTGTGCTTATCACCACTTAGGCAATTCCTGGACAATGGTAGAGTGCTGTCAAGCCAGTGGTCAAATCTATAGACAGCTTTCCCTGATCCTGGCCAACGCCCAACACACCAAAGCGGCATTCAGAAAACACTCTTAGAAATCCATCACTTCTATCATTACAGTCTTGTGCTTGCTGATGAGTACGTAACAGGTGCTTGATATATATATGTGGAATGGATTATTATGATTATTGTTATGACTATCATCACATCCCTTCTTGGGAAACTGTACAATGCAGTGTTTATCCCAGGAAACATTAACACACTTGCCAGGCCACGATGGGATTGCTTCATCTCAATCTTCCAGCAGTCTTGCTAGGAAATAGGTATCTTGGACTTTGCTTGACAGCATGAAGAAGATTTCTAGGAGCATTATAAGAAATACTTATAACTGGCCAATTACATTTCTGCAATGCTGTGGTGAAACTCCCTGGCCAAATCCTCTGTAAGGCTATTTCACATGACCAAATCCACTCAGTCTGGAGATGGTTATAAGACTTCTATGAATGTCATAGAGCAAAGAACATGATTCATTAGCCAAGAAATCCTGGGAAAATAAGCCTGGGTAGAAGGCTCTTGGTTCAACAATACAAGTAGGAAATCCCCTATGAGCTTATTGATATTATGGGCAAACTTAAATCTAGCCTATAATAGATAAAGTTGGTGTTAGTTTCTTGCTATCTTCGGTAATTATACAATTTCAGTTTCTCCTGGTCCTATTCTATTCTTTCTCCTCATCCTAGCCTCATTCACATTCATTTTATTATATATGCATCTTCACTAGTAATATCAGATCATTTTTGTTTTAGAAGAAAATAATCATTAATTGATCTTAGAGTTATTTGTACAAATACAAAGTAAAAAATGCTCAGGAAAAGCAAGGCTTGTCTTTCATAATCTCTCTTTTCTACTCTTACAAACACAGATTCACAGGGTATGAATTCAAAGAAGCAGGTAGTACATATTTATGGTTCTTTTAAACAAAGTGTTCCTTTTTAAGGAAGAAAATATGAGCAGTCCTATAGCATAGTTCTAGAATAGAATTCTGCATTCTGTTCTTTTACAGGTTTGTTATTACTGTAACTTCCTCATCCAAAGGGATTTTATGATTTTTGTGTTCTGGTTTGTTAAAAAATGGAAGAGCGCTCCATTTTTTGTGTATGTGTGTGTTCTCCATCCCTCCTTTCTTCCCTCTTTCCTTTCTTTTATTCTCTCCTTCTCCTATTCTTCCTTCCTTTTCTTGTTATTGGAGGTACTAACACTTCTCTATTTCCCTTACTTATGAAAAGCCATAAATGTGTGATCATGGTTTATAGCAGGACAAATAAGTTTCAAAAGACAGAATACATGCATTTAACTGTTGCATTTCTGACTGCTACTGCAAAGAGAGAAACAAGAGAGACAATTTGAATGTAAGATCAAGTGCTCTGTTCTCAGTCATGTCTCTAACAAAAAAGCTGAACCTCTTCACTAAAACATATACACAGGTTTAGTAATACTATGAATATTAAGCTTGCATTTGAAAACAAATTTATAGCCCACTCCTGACATAGTTGGTTGACAAATCCAGCTTTCTGATTAGGAGTTGTGATCAAATTGAAGAGAGAAATTCTGCCATTGTTTACACCCTATCAATGACCAAGTTATCAAATGAAATCTTCGAAAGACATATTGAGCTATTTCCTGACTCAGTCCTTTGCATAAATTGAGAGAGTAGGGCATTCACATTGTTAAGCATTGGTTTAAAATGTTTCATATGCAAAATTATGTATTTAAGGGGGAGTGTTAGATGTTCTATTCATATTTCTTAAATTTGTCACATATGAAACTCTTTAATATTTCAGTGGAATTCTTTTTGCTTTTGTGAGGAAACCAACATTTTTCTAAGACAAACCAAATTTGTTTGCATATAAAATATAATGTGAAAATTGATATTGTGCTGTGTTTATTATGGTGTTTAAATACTGGGATTTTATTTTGACTAACTATACATCCTAATTTATCACATAATGAAACATTTAGTGGAGACATATTCTTGCTTTGCATTTTCTGTTAAAGTAAAAGTGTGAGTTTTTCTTTCTTGGCTGTGTTCCAATTTAGGCAATAAAACTACATTTTCTTTAAAATGTCTTCTGCTTATAAACTTCCACTTTCTTGTGTATAAAGTTCATAATTTCTCTAAAGATAATTGCAGATCAAATTTGATAGTAATTCTACAATAAACTATAGGATTCTTTGACATAAAAATAACTTTAGGATATTATATATATTAAGGACTGCAAATTAAGGCTCATGAGCTGAATCTGTGATGAAACCTTTCTCTACTTGGAAGCCAAGTTTGTACATTTTTAAGTGATTGGAAAAGAAGTGTGTTTTATAAAGCATAAAAATTATATGAAATTCAATTTTCAGTGTCTATAAATAATGTTTTATTGGAACACTGTTGTCGTGATTCATTTACATATTGTTTATGACTTTTGTGTACAATACAGAAAAAGTTGGGTAGTTATGACAGAGACCATCTGGACAGTAGAACATTAAATATTAACTGTCTGCCTTACACAGAAAGTTTACCCTTTCTCCCTACCTCTCTCTCTCTTTCTCATATCTCTCTCTTGCATCTCTCTCCAGCTGCATAGACATGATCTATTATCTATTCATCAACACATTTATATGCAGTTTATCTGCATCTACTTCTACATACATATAAGATAGAGAGAAAGACTTTTAATTTTAAAAATGTAACTACCATTTATCTTAAATGCATTTGGACATATTTATATTAGCACAGAGAAAAAAAGTTATAGAAATCAATATCCTTCCCTTAATTTACTTTTCATGTGAAAGTGACATACAATTAACAGATAGAAGAGTTCATGTCATTTCATATGAATGCACTGCAAACTCACCTTCATGCAGATAGACCTACTGCCTGTAGACAGTGGTATGGCTGTATCATAAGGCAGACCCTGATGTTTAAATGAACTATTTTTCATCATGTTATTTTTCCAGGTACTATGGTTTTGGCTCACACAGTCTCATAAAAAGCATTAAATTTATTACATTTCTAAAAGGATACAGTTTGTGCAGTAGATAACTGTCACGTTCTATATAGACATTGGTGAAATATATTCATGAAGAAAATCTGTTATTCTCCTTTTCCCAGAGATGGAAAATCACTCCACACCATAAAAACCTTCTGATTCTATTTTCTATTTTTATAGTTGAAAATTTGAACCTGAGAGGTGACTTGGGTGGTACTTATTGCTTAAAATGTCCTTTCTCTAATATCTTTCCTCTGATTTTTATGGCACAATAGCAAATATTTATTCATGGAGAACAATTATTGTTTGTTGTATGGCCATAATCACTTTCTAGATGTAGAAAAACTAAAATGTATGTCAGAAGTGTGTGTATATGTAGGGTCATATGAATGTCAGTAGTTATGTAGAAAGTAAAAGCACAATATTTTATTTACAAATTGATTGGATCAATATTAAAATGTGGATGAGCAAAAATTAGCTGTTATGTTATATATCTAAATTAATATTATTAAAAACCTGTACTAATTAACCCTTTATGTAAATTGATGATATTTTTCAACTACAATATATGTAGTATTATTTAGAGTTTTGAAATAATTCTCTTACTAGGCATTTCAGGCTGTTGTTACAGTTATTTGATCAGTGTAGATATGTAATCACTATAAAATGATTGTGAAAACAATGATATTCCAGAGTTTGCAAGGTAAGTGAATGATGATTTTTTTCTACAACAATTTGTTTCTTATTCAGAGATCACCTTACAGGTAGGCTTAAATAATAATGATAATAAAAACTCTATGAAATCATTATTTCTTTTCTTGTGCTATTAATTATACTTTTTCCATGTTAAGTAAATTGAAGACAAGGTTCTACATGTTAGCTCTGTTATCCTTTAAGAATGTAGGAGGAGACAGGAAAGGAATTGTTATAGCTTGTGTATAGATGCTCCCCCAAAGACGCAAGTAGTCTTGGCGGGGGGTGGGCTTTTCAGAGGTAGCTGAATCTAGAGTTTGTGATTGATTCATGGTCCAATGCTGGGATGAAGGATGTGAGTGCTACACCTGCCCTAGGGCAGGTAACCTGCCTACAGTATAAGGTACAGAAAGAGGCTTCTCTCTGTCTTGGTTTTACTTTCTTCTATTGCCCTGAATGGTTGCCTGTCTGCCATGAGCCAGCCTGCTTTGGTGACAGCCAATTTTCCACTGAAACCTCTACAAACTGTGAGCTAAATAAACCTTTCCTCTTTAACTTTGGATGTCAGATATTTTGTCTCAACAATGAGAAAAGCAACTAAGACAGGAACTAAGGTGATTTATATCTCTGAACAGTACCTGATCCTAAGAAAACACAGGCAAAGCAAAAATGAGGTGCTTCCAAGAGCAGAGCTGCTATCAGATACTGGAGTTGTCCCTCCTTCCCATCCTGGCTGCTCCACTGGTCCTGTGGTGAACCATGAACTGGGCATCTCATCACCTTTTCATCTTTATCCACTGCAAACTCACCAGAACATTATCAGCTCAATACAGTGAAACTGTCCACAATCTACCTATGCATGCAAGGTGCACTGAAGAACTCTGTACAAAAGTAGGCCTGCTCACTGCATTTGATTATAGGATTAGTCACTGTCCTGTCACTAGAACAAAACAGTGGACCACCACAACCTCAGGGAGAGGCTCATTTTGTGTCCTAGTTTTAGTTCATGTTTGGCTGGCCCCAAGGCAGAAACAACACAGCAGAGGGGCATGATGGAGAAAAAAATGCTTAAGCCATGGTGTCCAGGAAGCAGAAAGGAGGAGCCAGAGAAGTCAGCACCCGCAGGAAGTTGTCTTTTTAGAACACGCCCCACTACCCTTTAAGGACACATGTAGCCATGACCTCACCAATGGATAAATCCACTGAGAGTGTAGGACCCTATGACCCAATCACTCTCCACACATATGAGAATTTGGGGAGACAAGTTAGATCTCAGCCCTAACCAGGCTATTAACAGAATTTTAATGCTATCAAAAATGATGTTTCCTGGTAGAGGAAGCGACACACTGAGACCCTGTTTTCAAACTAAAAAATAATTGTGCACTTATCCTTACAACAGAGTCAGTCCTTCTAAACGCAATCTAACATTTCTAATGCCCTGATAAACATAACTCATGTCCCTATATAATTTTATAAAAAACAGTAAAATAAAAGCAAGTATCTTTGCAAAACAGGGAAGAGTGTTGATTTAAATGTGTAGAAAATTACTGCCTCTTTTAACCACTTGGGAGTATATAAATTTTAATAATATATTAGTTTATGTTATTAGATTATTTCTATATTGTGTCAATTTAAAAATAACTCCTATTATTTGCACTAAGTTTCAGAAACATAAATTATACCTACATTTTAAATCCTGAACCATCAGAATCATCCATCTTGTTTCCATATAAACATCAGCCCCATTCTAGTTCAAAGCTCTTTGGAAATAAAAAGTAATTTTTGATATCTACTTGTATTTAGATAGAAAAGTCTGTAGGTTGGTTAGGGCTAAAAGCACCACATATTTCTAAGATGAATTAGCTTCATTTTTATTTTTATTACTGTATTGCCAGCTTCTCTTCCAAATTACATTTTTAATAAATTTGATCTATAGCCATTTTGAAGGGTGAAAGCCCATAAACACATCTTTCGGCTTTAATTGCCTTTATAAAGCACTTACTCAAAAGGGCAGTTTTTCATCCCAATTGTACCACCAGCTTTTATAAGTGAATCTACCAGCCTCTCAGGATTAACTGCAACTCACTGCTAAAAATGAATCTGATACTGTAGGGTGTTAATATATTCACACCTGAATTTATATTGAAAAAAAGGGGAAAATAATTACCTTTTTTGAAGTGATCCTATGACAATCATAGGTAATGTTGATATTCTGATATGGTCAGGTCTGTGCTGTCTGTTACTTCCCGGAGTTAAAGCATCACATCTTTTGTCATAGAACAGCAGGACTGAGCAAGTTTTCCACTGGGCACCAAGCCACACATGTCTTTCCGATCTCTGTGTGTACACACACTCCCATCTGGGTGATCTCATCCAGCCGTGAACTCACATTCCTCAGCCACACCCACGCCCCTGTCTTTCACAGCTCTGCTCTAATCTCTCCCTGAGTTCAAACAGAGCCTGCTGCCTTTTCTGTTTGCACGTCTACCTGGTGCCTGAAACTCAGCATGTCCAAAGTGAATTTTCTGAGTTTGCCTGCAACCTTTCTTCCCCACTGCAGTGTGGAGCTCCAACAGGAAAACATGGAACTACAGTAAAACAACGTAGGAATCTGTAAGTCCTCTTTATCTTCCACATTCCTCGTCTGATCTATTACCAACTCTGATGATTTCTATCTTCAGTGTACAAACATGTATATACAGACTCTGACCATGTCTCATCACCTACCCTGTTAACACCCAAAGGAAGCCATGTCTCTCACTGGGACTGTAAACATACTACTGACAGGTTTCCCTGGCTTCAAATGCCAGCTGGAATGATACTGTAAAATTTAAATCAGATAATTCCTCACGCTCTCTCAAAATTCACAAATAGTCAACATCACCCTTGGAACACAATCTAAGCACTACAACTGTGCTAAAACGTCATACCTGAAGGAATTGCTGCCTATTTATGCTTATCTCATCTGACATCCTGCTCACTGAGGTGCCCTCTATGTACACATACCATACAATTTCTATGTGTAAGCCTGCCTGTCCTGCTATGGGTCTCCTTTGACTGCCTCTGGTACTTCTTCCCGAACATAGATCTTTACATAGCTCACTGTCCTGCTTCACTTATGGTTTAGAGAAAATGTCAATCCTTCCAGAAGACTTTCCCTGTTTAACTCAGAGTCTCCTAATCCATTTTTTCACTGTCCAACTGTAGCCTTCTTACATTTTTAAAACTTAGCTCTTATCAGTTTCTCATCTTTTATTGCATTTTCTCATTTTTAATTAGTTACCTTTGCACTTCTTAATAGAATGTTGGCTTCCTGAAGGACGAGAGCTAGTCTACCCCCGACACACATATACTGTATCAATTATGACCACCATATCTTTTAAAGAGACAATATATTCTCAGGTTAGGGAATATTTGATTCTATTCTTGTGACAATATGCACTAAATAGCTGATGCAAGAATTTAGATACAAACACCGGAATAACAGGCCCACTCCAGCAGAGGTACTTCCCGCTTCAGTCATGATTTCCCCAGAACTGCAAGAATGTAGAAGAACAGAGACGGAGTGAAGTAAAATATATGGGGCAAATAACTAAATAGACAGTTAGGAGTATCCCATGCTCAATGAAGAAACAAGTAGATAGGTAAAGCCAAAAATATCAGGAACCTATTTTTTGGTTTTAATTTCTTGTTTTTGTCATACAAACTCAGAAGTTATCAAATCTCACAGGGTGGAAAAATCACTGGGAAGCATTTGAAGAATGCAAGATCTTTAGCTAGCTCCATCCTTCAGGTTTTGGCTGTGCATGCCAGAGGATTCTGACTCCGTGATTCATGCAGTCTTTGAAGAATGGTGCCTCTGAACAATGAGTTTTCTCAACTATGGTATCTTTTTGTTTTTTGCCCCCGGTACCGGGAATCAAACTCATAACCTCGTGCTTGCCAGGCAGGCGCTGTGCCGCTGAGCTAAATCCCCAGCCCCCTCAACTATGGTATCTTGATAGAGAAAGGTGAATTATTTTCTAGTTTTCATTAGATGCACAATAAAATAATTTTCAAGGTTATCCGTGAATATGACTAGTGCATAGAATTAGTTTTAGGAAATACCCATCCTGCTTGAATTCTTTCAATATGATCACAAGATATCATTCTTGCCAAAAATATTATTAATTTATGTGGATGTTATTAATACAGTTCTAAAGTTGCTTCAGCTTCAGCTGGTGAAAATTAGGACAGTGACAACATTTACCTCACATGATTATTGAGAAGAGTGATGTGACATAAAACAGTGAAAACTGTTGCCATTTAATAATGTATTATGTATATGTTAGTGATGTATATGTTAGTATATGTTAGTGATCATGGTTATTAGCAGACATAATAGATTAGAGAACTTTTACAGTTTTCTTCATATGATTTCTTTTTTTTTTTTTTTTGCAAGTAAACAGCAGGTAGAAATCTTGAAGACAGAGGGGTAAGCAGGGAGTTCATGAACAAAAGCCAAACTGCACAGGAAATATGATTTCTTAAGTTTAATTTGCTGGGAAAAGTTTTTGGTGGAGGTATGAACTAACATCTTTGTTTCTTTCAATTCTAGGTTAGTCACAGGACACTCTGAATTATGAAAATCACTTAAACTCCATTTTAGTCAGTGTGATAATTAGCCTAATTTCTAGCTATAATAGTTAATTCTAATAAGTTTATCTTTTGAATCTACGCTGCCAAATTGTAAATAATATTAATTGTTTACTGCAGAAAATTCATGAACGCATAAAGGATCCTATAATACAGTGGTACCTCAGTTCATGAACTTAATTCTTCCATAACTGTGGAAACCATGAATTGAACCCTTAACCCAGAATACTTGAAAAAATTAAGTTCATGAACTGAGATACCACAGTATTTTGTGTAATTCATTACGATATTCCACACAAAATTTTATTTGATTGTATCCACAAAACTTTTCAAAACCTTTTTTTTTTTTGTACCGGGAATCGAACTCAGGACCTTGCATTTGACAGGCAGGCGCTGTGCCACTGAGCTATATTCCTGACTGCACAAAACTTCTATAAAAGTAGATAAAACTTGTATAACATAGTGCCATGCTTCACTTTTTTGTTAATTAAAAAAATTCCTCCTAGGTCAATTATTATTTTATCAGTTTTATTCCTCTACTATGTACACACTGGGATTTAAAAACACATAGCCAAAGTGTAGGCACCATTTCATGGGGGGTGAAATTGCACAGCAGTGTCAGTCCTCCATAAGACCTTCCAGGATTCATCACAGGATGGAAACATTGTATGTGCACCATCCTCAGAAAGAGCTTGGCATGAAGACAGTGAGTCAGTCCAACCTAGAGCTGCCGCATGGCACACCTTAATGATAACTGTGAGTTTGATTATACAGAGTGGCAATAATATATTTGAGTAACAACAAAAGAGAAGTCAAGTAACACTTAATCCACCTTAATTATGCATTATTTGCAAAGAAATATTTCCCTAACAAGAGTGCTAGCTGCAAATTGCGGTTCTGTGCTGCTTGTAAGTGTTTAACCCGCAGCTCAGCGTCCAGGCGTGCAGGTACTCAGATGCTCTTCTGCACAGTGTGTAGAAGGTTCTCTTTTAAACCACAAGTGAATGGAGATTATGCCAACATTTTTTCTTTTCCCTTTTCAAAATTTGTTGCAGCCTTAAGCTCCATAGACAATACACCCATCCTTCAACTATACAGCTTCAATATAATTGTATTTCCCTTTATTTCTCACTTTTATGTCTTTGTTTTGAAAGGCAATGGTGTGTAGATAAAAGCTTAGGCGTAAGATAGACAGTGAATTGAATTTCAGTTCTATCTGCTTAGTGTTGTGACCTTGGACAAGTTACTTAACCTGCCTAGCTCTTGATTTTCTAATTTGCAAAATGGAGATGATGATATATTTTTTGATTTGGTTGTGAAATTTAAATAATATGAGGCAGAAAGACCATCTGTCACCCAGTGCAGTTTCAATAAAACTTCTATTCCTTTCCTTTTTACTGTATTGCACTTTTCTCCATATTTTGTTCTGTGCTTGTCACATATTTAAAAAGTTCTCCTCTGTTTTGTTTTCACTGTTTTGAGTGAGCTCAGCTGCATAATATATTACTAGGTTCACCCAGCTCATCATTCTCTTTTTATCATTTAAAGAAATTTTTATAGGTACTTTTTCTAAAATCAGATATGATTTGGGGGAAAATTATGAAAGTTTCACATGCAATTAAATGTAATAAACAGCTCCTCCTTCAAACCTTTCAATTTCATTCATTTGTCATCTTCCCTTAGTGAGGGCTACAGATCCCACAAAAGAATATTCCCAGGTGGTCCTGACTTATTTGACACATGGTCTCCACACATGGTTTACCTCACTTAACTGGTGTAAAAGAGCCTTAGCCTGGCTCTCCCGGATCATGGGACCACGGTACAATCCTCCAAATATCTCCTGAGCCAGGACTGTGTGAACAACATCCTATGCTATGTTGGCATCTTTTCCAGTGTGCAGGGATAAAGATCTGTCCGTTCCAGTTTCTGATAATTTCTGAGACACCTGTTACAAATATCGTGAGTCTTCTTTCTGTGAAATTATTTCACTTTTACTCTCCATGATATTTTTTTTAGCAAAATTAAGATGCTCAATTTACAAGCAGAACAAGGGGGTCTCCATCAGCTCACTGATGAACCCGTCTCTAGTTTGCAGAGTGAAGACTCTCATTCAACCACTATATTTTTTTCTGGTAGGAATTCACATAATAACCCCCCCTTAGAATTGAAGCAGTCTATTTAGCCAATATTTCCACATCCTTTTCAGATCCATTTTAATCTCTAAACCCACCACTTCCAAACACAACAAGATATTTATAGATCATGCCGTTATGTTTTTTTAATACCTTTTCTTTTTCTTTCACTGGGACCCCTCACTTGAGCAATGGGTCTACTTCTCTCTTTCTCTCCTTTCTTTTGGTCATGGTTCTCTTTACCGGGTCTGAAACTAACTATCTTGACTGCTACTAAAGTTTTGAGCTTCACTCCTTCTCAGAACCCTGGCCTCAGAACTCTCTTCTGCATTATTTTCGACTTGAATGGCCTGACAAAGGAATACAGTTTTTCTCACCTTCATATCTCCTTTGGTATTTGAACAATCTGTTCTGTAGGAATGAGTTCATCTTTCAAATACATTTTCCAATGTACCCAGCTTTTATGGAAGACATTAATGATTTGAAAAGGCAAATATTTCTTTTAACCCATGAAACCTAATCATTTTGTATATGTATATATATGCTCTATAAATAATTTTTCAATCCTGTAAGGTATATACATGGAAATATTGTAAATCTTATGTCCATTTCAGACTGATTGCATGTATTTGTATTCTTTGTTTAGTGTTAGTTATTTCTAGTTATTGCATTTTTTCCCTAAATAAATCTTATATTCTCTCCAAATGTGGTCATTTTTCTTCTTTAAGGAAAGGAGACACATCCTTAAGAAACCCGTCCATTTATATTTCTTCCAAAAGAAATTGCCCGTTGGCACGGGCAGAAGGGCACCTGCAATATATGCTACACAACCACATCTCTCTTTTCTCCATTATTTATATCCATAATCTTCTGATTCAAGCTTCATTCACCTCTCAAATGTCTGCACGACCTGTCCAGCTACAATGGTGTTTCCAAATGTACTCACTGTCAGTATGATTATTTCCCTACTTCTAGACTGGAAATCAAAGACACATATTTGTTCGAGTTCCAGAATCTGTATCTCTGACTCCTGTGTTGCAGTTACTGTGCTTTAGTTATCTGCTTTCATGACCCTTTTAGCTATGATTTGCATATATTTATTCCACCTAGCTTTCTAACTCTGTAGAATCCATGGATCCCTCACAGTGAGGGAAGGACTGTATTTCCTCTTGTTTTTTTTTTTTTTTTAAATTTGAGTTTCACTTCTTTTGGACATTTGGGAGGATTCTTTTCTTTTATTCATTTAGTCATCTTTTTATCTTCATTCTGTTCTCTGTAAAATTCCTCCAGATTTGTGTGTGTGTTCTCCTTTTTCTGCTGAAGTGCTGCCCTTCTTTTCTTTTCTATACCTCTTGAGCACAACTACTTATCTCATTTGCCCTCTTCTTCATTCCCCAGTACAACTTGAAGTTATTAATTACCTCATCTCTACCACATTTTTTCTGCATTCTCCCTCCCATAGGTCATGGATAACTGTCCATATCCATTGGTTCTGAGACTGAGAATGACATACTTTCAGGAATTTTCATAAGAAAAATGACCCTTTTAATGACAAATATTACCAAAGCTACAGTAACTACAGTGATAGTTAATATTATTGAGTGCTTACTGATATTTATTTAAAACTTGTAAATAATTTCAGGGATCTTATAGTGCCTTTTTACTAAGTGCTTTACCTGGCAGAATGCTCTAACACAGTTACTACTGACTCTTCTTTGGATGGAGGACAAAGTTGTGTTTACAGAAAATACTGTTCAAATTAAGATATAGTTTGCCAAAGATCACATATGAAATAGAGGCAGGTCTAATATTCAACCAGCTATTCTCACTCCAACTCTTCCATCACCCAGAAATAAATCTTCCCATCAGCATACGCTTTGTTGAGTTTCCATTATGGTGTATGAGGAGGGGAGCTGAAACTGGAAGCCCACACGAATCCTCCTGGTGATGGGAGGCAGGTCAGGTAGACATTGAGTCCAAAACTGTTGAACACGCTCCTTAAAACAGTGCATTGAGGCCAGGGGTTTGGCTCAGTGGGTCCTGAGTTTGATTCCCGTTCCTCCCCACCAAAAAATCAGTGCACCTATTCCTCTGCTGGGAGCTGCCCTGTGCTCAGTGGCCTCAGTATTTGACAGAGTTTCTGATTAGAAAAAGCAGCTTGAAATTCAGATCTTTTGCATGGGAAATTTTCTATTAGACAAATTGCACTTGTTTTTAAATAATTAAACATGTTATGCAAACCAAACACTTCTGTGTGCATAAAGCAATTTGTTGAATCCTAGCTTTTATAAAAGGATGTGACTTTCTAGGTAGGTGCAGTGTTACCAGTAAATTTAGAGTGCCTGAATGTCTGTCCATCTACCATTCTCCTTTTGTGCTATTTGTGTCATACCTAGAGGGATTTTGATGAAACTAATCAAAGTGTTCACAAACATATGAAGTAAGAATTAATGGTCTTCTTTCAATCCACTGCCCTCTCTGACTCTTCCTTCTCAATTTTAGATATTTCCCTCCAGGTCTGTATTAGTCATGTTTCCTGTCACTGGGACAAAATACCTGACACGGTTTAAAGACGGGGAGGTTTTTTTGACTCACAGTTTGGTCTACAGTCGCTTGGCCCCAAGGCAGAGAGGGCATGGTGGAAAACATGGTGGAAGAGATCTGCTTAACCCATGGAGCCAGGGAGCAGAGAGGGAAGGGAAGCGTCAGGCAGGCTGGGGTCATGCCCCTCACGGATTCTCCTTTTCCCACCAGTCTCCACTTTCCAGCAGCAAAGCCAGCCATAAACTCACAAAGGGATGAACCCACTCGTGAGTGTAGCACCTCTGGGGATCCAGTCACTTTTCATAAACTCCACCTAGAGGAGCCTTTCAAAGGACATTTTAAATCTAAGCCATAATATGACTTTTTGTGGCCATGTTCAGAGAGGTTTCCTGTGACAACCTGGTTATTTCATTTCAATGTTTATTTATTTATCATAGTTCCAGGACAAACATAGTCTATAAAGTTCTTCTTAAGAGTAAATTTACTCTATAATCTTTTTGTATATTTTACCATCAAAAATTAAAAGAAGTCTCTTGTGTTTTTGCTTTTTTAAATACTCCTTTTGGCAGGTACCTCTGCATAATATTATGTTAATATTAACCTTTTTTTGCAGTTGGCCACTAAATGTAGATAATGTCTTGATATATGTTTTTAAGGAGCCTTGAACTATCTCTCATATTAGTTGAAATGAAAAGCACATGCTGTTAACTCCATTTTCTTTTAAGATATTTTTGTATTTTTTTTTTATCATGATGTGTTCTTTGGTCATAGGTAAAGCTAATTCACTTTTTAGAAAAAGAGCTCAGAGGTGGTTACAGTCCTACGCATTCACACTTTCAATGGAGAAAGTTAAGATATAGAAATGTTTACTCTCTCCAGGGTCAAGAAAGTAGTTACTGACCAACCAAAATTGGAAGGGAAATTTCATCATTCGTACTTTGCTGTCTATTGAGAAATTATATTCTTTATTTGGCAGATTACATTTAGAACTCCTGTGGTTAATTGATATTTGTTATTAATTGGTTTCAGGAAGCCCCAGCACAAAAAAAGGGGGTGTAAGGTATCAAACAAATTGTTTTGGCTGGAAAACGTGGTGAGTCACCAGACAATCAACACTGACAAGTTCTAGCTGGCACACCATGTACTAAACATACCACAAGTACCAAGCAAAACTTTTTGCCTCAAAATTGATTGAGCATCAGATTTTACAAGTTTGAAAGCAATGGCATTCCAAGGTTTGGTTGTTCTAATGCCAAAGTACAACAGGTTTATACAAGGTGGAAAAGAAAATAGAAAGAAAATTATCTGTTATTATTGAAGAATTACAAGTTCTATCCTCAGTGAACAATCATTAATTGTAAAGAGGAGGGCACAAAGGTTCATATATAGATATGCAGATGACAGAGATATAGTCACCTGATACCTTTAACTACTGATTTTTGGAATGTGATCAAAATGCAATTGTCTTCTCCATTTTCAAATCATTTCAATATAATTATTTACTGACAGTCATAGGCCAAACATCGGGAGGTACAATAATTATTTTGCTCATTTTTAGAAATAAACAGCCCCATGGTCATTTTAAAGGAAAAACAATCAATTCTAAGTGTTATATTGCCTAGTGCTAGATATTAAGGACGTCTTTGATTTGCATAGTAATGGAAATCTTTCCTCCCCAAGTACCTGGTGATAACTTGGCCTTTCAATTCACCTACTCCGTCCTCACCAGTCAGAGCGAAGGGAAAGGAAAAGAATAAAGAGAGAAAGTGCTTCATTCTTTGGAAAGACATCTTACACTGGCTTTTTGCACTATGTCCTGTGAGATGCATAAAATCGACACTTTTTCTTTCTTGTTTGTGGAGTTCTTCCAATATCCCATTTGTGCATATTTGTGATATCCTTTTTCAGCCACTGGATTCCCAAGGAGCTATTCCACATAGGCCTCTCCCTGCTGAGGACCCATTAATCTCCGAAGCAGAAATGAAAAACGGCTCCACACAGCTTTCCCTCATCTGGTCTGCAGCCTCCTCCTGCATGCACTACTTGGGTGAACTCAGAGAATTCAGACTCCTCGCTGGTTCCTGGCCCCACTCCTTCTTTGCTCTATCCTTTTCCCTTTGCATGAAAATCAGCACCTGCCCCCTGTGCCCCTGCTCAAAAAGTCACTCCCACCTCCTACCTGAAGGATAGATTCTGGAACTGACCACCGAGCCTCAAATCGAAGTTTTTTCATATGACTGTGGAAATCACTTGCTTTGTGCCTCAAGTTCCTCATTTGTAGAAATAAGAAGATATCGATGGTATCTAAATCACTGATATTTAGAAGGCTACTTTTTAAAAATTATTTTTCAACAATTTCACTAGGAAGTGAATGAATGGATCTCCTCCTGAGCTCCCATGCCAAAATTAAATCTCTTTTTTTGGTGCTGGGAATCAGACTGAGGACCTTAAGCTTGCCAGGCAGGCACTTGTGCTGCTGAGCTATATCCCCACACCAAACTCAAATCTCTTTATTCGGTTTTTATGTGGATTGATTATGTTAATATTTGTATATTTAATAAAATAGTGGAGGAACAAGAGTAAGATCGCTAGTCTTTGAGTCAGGATCCAAGAAGCTCATACCGGAGTCCGTTGTTCACTCACTGGTGACCTTGGGAAAGTCACCTTAATGACCATTGTATCCTCATCTGTCAAAATATTCCAATCTGAAATATACTTGGCTTTTATCTTACCATCCCAAGATGCTGAAGACTCTCTTACATGTCATCTTTACTTCACAGAAATAAAACTATTCAATTTTCTTAGGACAATATCAACTTCTGAAGATATTGGTGTCCATAAGATAAGAGGAAGCATCCTACCTGTAACCACAGAGCAAGATAATGTTTTGGGGTCCTCCCTTGACCCTGACAGTAATGTCTTCCTGGTTAGTGTCTATCTATTCTCAGAAAAACAAACAAACAAACAAAAAAAAAACCAGACCTGTATAACACATGAGCTCCTACAGCAGCCCTGTTCATACTGAGTTCAGTAGATGATGTAGCTGTAAAAGGGGAGCTGAAGCAGAGCTGATTGGATGTTCATTTCCCTGTGGAGGAAGTTGAAATCACACAGTTGATATCAGCAAGCATCATAGAAATCTCCTGTCAACTTAGGGGAGCCAAAGTGCAGGCTTAAGGAACAGGCTTTCATGGGCCACAGACTACTCTTGAAATGAAATATCCAGGGAGGAGATTAAGATTTCCCCAGGACACTTACCTTGAAGAAGGATAATACTGATCCAGAGGATAGCACTCGCTATTGTTTAAAAATTAGTTTTAAAATATTTTGAAGTTTGATTGATCAGAAGTGAGAGCTGCTTCTTAGAAAGATACTGCGCTGAAGTATCTTTGGAGATACTTTGGAGTATCTTTGGAGATACTCCAAAACTTTGGAGATTCAGGGAAATCTTGT
Organism: Chinchilla lanigera; assembly: GCF_000276665.1. NCBI lineage: Eukaryota > Metazoa > Chordata > Mammalia > Rodentia > Chinchillidae > Chinchilla > Chinchilla lanigera. Next base: position 8,461,531 of record NW_004955438.1, on the reverse strand, counting down.
GAATTTCTTTTGGCCAAGTCAATGATGAGCAGCTCAACATGGTTAAAACATAAGAAAAACCCGTGCTTTGTTAACAAGACCTTCATTCATCTCTCATTAGCTTTATAACTAGGAGAGTCCACTGAAGACACTGAACTTCTGCTTGTATGTTGGTATGGTAGAGAAGCAGAATATATGTGTGTGTGTGTGCATATGTGTGTGTGTGTGTGTGTGTGTGTGTGTGAATTTTCTTTGGGCAAGTAAGTATTATTTGACTGAAAGATGGTAATAATGAATAATGGTATAATAATGAAATAATCAGCTATACGTGTACATATTTTTATATATTCACCATATTACTTACTTTCCACTCTCACCAATGTTTCAGTTCATATAATTCTAATTTGTCCTTAGAATAGGTTGAACTTGATTTAGTAGAAGAGGGAAAGACACACACACACACACACACACACACACACACACGCACCCTTCCTTATCCCCAAAGAATTAATCAAAGTCCAAAGAATCAAAAGGGAACTTGGAAATTATTTAATTTCTGTCCCTAATGTACATTCATATATGAATTTTTATGTCTGATTATAGAACCATTTAAAGTATATTCACTGAACAAGACTAACAGTGACTAAATGTACATATATTGTGATCATCGCATAATAGAAATTCCCCAATGTAATGCTTAACTAAGAATAAAGTTTTAAAGTTCGTTTTTCAGATAGAATTGGTCAATATCACATTGCATTTCCTTTTGCTAGTTCTGCTGCCCATGATAGTGGCAGCAACTGTCCATCACAGGATTACAAAATGTGCAGAATAATGTACTAAAAACTTAAAGGAAAGTAACAATGAGCAAATTCTTTAAAATGAATCATGTTTGCAATTCTATTGTGACTCATTCTTGTCACTAATTTATTTAAAACACAAAAGAACTAAGTGTGTGTAGCAGTTCTTCAAATCTTACCATGGTTTAAGGAACTGGTTATGATGTGTGGCTCCAGGGTGACTTAATTTAACAAATGGTTATTCTTTACAATAGAAAAGCTGTGAAGAGCTGGGTGATATTTGAATGTCTCCTAAACCCTATTTCCACCACTTTTCAAATTGAATTCACTTTTCCCCTCCAGAAATGTGCTCCTCTTTTGTTTCCTGTCTCCCTTAGTAGATTACCTTCCTTCTAACCACTAAAGCCAGACAGCCCAGGGGTACAACTGATACTTTCTTTCTTGTCCACAGCCACATTTAATAATCAATTATACTCAAAACCCTTGATTGGCATAGCCAGTAATCCAGGCCTTTATCATTTTTTTCCTCTACTACCACAATTTAATGGGGCCTTACCCTGTCATTTTGATTTTCTACAGTATGTTCTATTGGATTTATCTTTCAGAAATTCTAATAAGCTCATCCTGCTTGCTTGATTATTAAAAAATTAATAATCAAATATTTTTAAAAGCACATATCTTACAGCTGCAATCTGAATCAGTCTCTCTAAATTAATGACTTGCCTAGATTGGGCTCAAAATTGTGATCCTCCTACCTCAGCCTCCCTGAGTGCTAAAATTAAAGGCTAGCACCATGTGCCACCAAGCCTAGCTAAATATTTTTATTAATGTTTAATAATTTAGAGGTTTTATTTGTTCTTTATTGCCTTTTTGGAAGAAAGAGCAATTACCAAGTATGGGTTGACATTTCTCTCACCAGACTGATACACTGTCCTTGCGTCATCCCCCAAGCCCATGGATTTCCATGTCACCTGTCCCCATTGCCGCCGTGTGTCCTAAGCCATGAGACCAGTCTGGAGCTATCACTCACTACTATCTTTCTTACTGTACTTTCCTATATGTCTAATTTGCCTCAACTGTATTCCCATATCCATGTTCTTTACCACTACATTTGAGGGCCTCATAAATCGGGCTCTCATTCCTTATCTGATTTTCCTCATTCCCCTCTTATGAGTCAGCTCTATGAGACTGCTGCTTGTGTCTAGAATATGCATGGCCAGGGGCTTAGTGGAACAGAGGAAGTAGCTCAGGGGCACAGCCACTGTATTCCAAGCACAAGGTCTTAAGACCTAAAAGAAAAAAAAAGGACGAGAGTGCTGCACAGGTAGATCCAGACTGCCTGGGGTCAAATTCAATTTTTACTTTTATTAACTGTGCCATCTTGGACAAAATACTTACCTGTATTATTTTATTTGCAAATTGGAAACAACGGTGCCTACCTTCCAATAAGTGGTGAATACACAAGAAGTTTTAGCACGTTGCAAATGCTCAGTAATATTACAGCTGCTCATTTCCCCCCAAAATAAATTACTCCTGAAGTTCCACCAAGTGGGAACATCCTTTAGTGACTTTTATTTTTCACTGGGGCATTTCTACTTCCTTAATATCTAACGCAAGTGCTACATTTGGAAATGTTTTCCACTCTTGTCATCAGAATTAATTGCTCCTTTTCTTTCTGTGAAGATGCGTAAACTGACTTGTTAATACTTTCTTATGAACTTATCATTATCCTCACTGGATTTTCAGCTACTCCAGGGAAAGAAACAAATCTTCCATATCGCTTGTCTTCAGAAAATTCAGCACAGGACTGTGCAAACATGCAGCGTTCAGGAAAAGCTTATCACTTGCACCAAAGCAGAGCCATGTGTTTGCTTTGGATGAGCCAAGTAATTATGAGCTGAGTTAATCTTAAAGAGAATCGTATGCAATTCATCTACTTACAAAGTGGAAAGGTAAACCAAGCAATGTGGAAATTAAACAATTGTTCTAAGGTCAACTAATACGACAGAACAGAGGCCAGACAGCCAAAACTGTCACCCTGAACTCTTTCCCTGTTTATAATATCAATGAGGGGCCTGGAATATAGCCCAGCAGTACAGGCACCTGCCTGGCAAGCGCAAGGTCCGGAGTCTGATTCCTGGTACCAAAAAAAAAAAAAAAAAAAGGTATAGATATTAAAGATATCAGTGTGGAGCCCATAGAGTCACATGACAGGGGGTGATGCAGGCAGGACTCCTCGAGGATAATGATCTAACAGTGCTATGCTGAGTCATGTAACCACTTCCACCAAACCTCGTGACAGAGTGAAGCTAGTGAGGGATGATAATCATAAGATATGACTTACCATTGCTGTCACCTCTTTTGCATGGGGGACTCAGGAAATCCTTCCTATTACTTCATTCATACTCTCCCCTCTTATCACTGTCATTAGAGTCACGCTGTCCTGTTACATGTTTCTAAGGAATATTTAGCAAATGAATCAATGATTAAATGCAAGTAATATGCACCAGATCACTTGGCAATAAGTAGTGACACTGCTCTGTGAATCTAAAACCTTCCTAATTCCCTTCCTTTTGCACTTTACCACAGTGACACGGTTGAATGACTCCTCCCTGTTTGTTTCTAGCTTACTGAGCCACTTATGTTTTACTAAGCATTTCCTACAATTTTGGTCTCACATGGCTTCCATCATACCAGGAAGTATTTCCTCAGAGTCCTACCTCTCTTTGCAAGTTCAGCTGAAGCATCTCATCCTCCCCTCCCTGCCTCACGTGGGTCAGGTGCCCTGTCTTTGGTCCTGTGATATCATCAGCATTTTCTTATAGCACTGGATATACACCTCACGTGGATCCAGCCACGTAGAACACAAAGTCCTCCAAGGAAGGGAGCTTGTATCGCTGTGTTCTATGGCCCCAGAGTCTAGCAGAGTTCTCAGTAAATTATAACCACCTGTGGATATTTGTTCAGTAAATGTGCGAATGAAATGACTCACAAGCCATCCGAAGGTAAAACTGTAGTGATAGATACCTAAGATAGAATCAACAATTCGCTGGGCTCATGTAATAGCTTATTGAGAAGGACCCACTGCTGCTTGTTTGTATCTTGTCTTTACACTCCCTCCTGGACCCAGTAGACAGCAATGATTTATTCTCAGTAGAACTTTTCTACCTGTGCTCTAGGCTACTGTTTCCATTTTCACAGATTTAGTGTGCCACTGCACCCTATTTTCTCCTTCTTCTTTTTAGCTGTGAGCACTGTTTGAAGACCAGACTCCTCTCAGTTTAAATGTAGGTTTATAGTTCCTCCCCAAACGGAAAGCCAGCATATGACCACAGGAGGTAGCTGGTCATACAATAGATGTAATCTTGCAACCACAAAGTGATCTTTTGTTCTTGAGTTAAAAAAAAAAAAAGTGCAACCACATGGGAGGTTTTTGCTTCAGAAGCCTGAAAGGTATGAATTCAGAGAAACTGTGAATACTGAAAAAGTTAAAGGAAGTTGGAAATTGGGGTTTCAATGTGAAGCCTGTTTCCTTGCATAAGTGGTGAGGGGGTGGGGGTGCTTTTTATTTCCAGCCTTAGCAGGTCTGAATGTAAACCCAGGACTAAGTGAGAATTGCGTGCCTCCCTTCTGTCAAAACATATTGCTACTTATAGGCTTAGGGATGCTGCCAATAAAATATTTCTTCAGCCCCCAAGGTTCTACAAGAATAGAATCTTGGATAAGATTATTGTTAGCAGCACAAGTGTTGATACAGCCACGAGTTAATAGCTAGTGGCAAAAAGAAGCATTTTTTATTCCATGTGAATAGCTCGTCCCCTACTTGTCTGCCAAACTAAGCACGTTTGGTGTGTTTTCAAAGTGGCACACAGGAGGTCAATTCATTAATCATTTTCAAATAGGAGGAAACAGAGACTCCTGTCTAGGAAGCCACTAGCAATGCAGTCTTTTCTGTTTTTAGTTTTAAACTACTAGGTGATGTTTTTCCCCACAAAAAGCTCCTTTCTTCATTTTTTTTTTTGGCTTCTTTAAGAACCTATACATTCTTAATCTTTTTTTCTTTGAGCCTCTGCAGCCCAGGTAGGCCTTGAATTTGCATCAATCCTCCTGCCTCAGCTTCCCAAGTGCTGGGATTATAGACATGTGAAACCATGCCAGGCTCCTAATCTTTTTGTGTTAGATTTCACAGGACTGCATCAAGTGTCAAAAAGCAACTGAGTGGAACTGGGAGAAGAGGGCATTTTTTAAAACCACATTTAAATCTATTAACATGTGTATATACTACTTGGTCAGAGATCATCTTGCCAAAACTTCTCCCAGAAAGGAGGCCACTGGATGCACCTGCAGGCTCAGTGTTTGGCAACAGCACACCTGCCTCTGATAGATCCAACACAGACGGCAATAATTTAATGTTCTCCCCTGGCCCTTGAGTTTACTTGCAAGCGTAAGATTTGATGGCAGATACACTTTGGTTTCAGAGCTGACTCCAATCCCTGCTAACTGTGGGCCACTCACACACTGGGTCAAAGTCTTGCTTTTCTCCTCTCCAGTATGGTATAATTGAAGAAGTAACTTACCAGGGGACTTATGAGATTAAATTTGATAATATACGTGAAGCATTTTCACACAGGAAGAACACTGGCCCATAATCTCTTCTCTTCTCTTCTTTTTTTTTCATTCCTCTCCCACTGTTCTTTTTTTTTTCTCTCTTCCACTTCCATTTTATTTCCTCAGCTCCTCTTCCATTGTTTTCGTTCCCCACAAGTGAAACACATCCTTTTGTCTTACATTGTTCACACGCATCACACTGGCAAATGATTCCTATTTTATTTGGCTGGGATCTCCAAACGAATGAATGGCATAGGACTTTTTCTTCTAGCTTGAATTGTATCGACGTTCAAATACACTATTTATTGTAGGATTTTCCTAAAGCATCTAACTGGACAGGGCTCCAGATTTTGGATGGCGCTGCAGCAGCTGGCCCTTTGTTTGGTGGAGGGAATCACAGAGCTGAGTATCTAGTGTGCTGTCACTCGGAACACACGAGCCTCCTCTCTCTCTGCTCTCTGCATCTCTGTAAAATGTCCTGTTTGTTTGGAAGGTCAAGTTTTAAGCAGTAATTGAATTCAGAACATATAATGCTTGCCTACTTTAAAACTGACGGTTCCAAGCCAATTGGGCAATAGAACTCCTATATTTGGTTTATTTTCATGTAAATGTAAAACTCAAATTTAATGGATTATGAGCGACTTCAGTATGCAGCTTATTCTTTCCTTAGGAGTACCTCCCTCTCCAAGTGCACCTGTGCTAGTTGTGTCCCAGTTTCCTGTATCCTCAGTCTTATTCATGCCTTTACCAAAGCTTACATCTGGTAATCTGACCAACTTCAATGAAGATAAAAATATGTAATATAACAACCGCTGCTAATCCGTATCATTTTGCTCTAAAACCCGATATCATTCTTATTGTTTTTGCTTTGTGTTTTTTTTGTCTATGTTGTTGGTACTTTGCTATTGTTCTTTTTTAAAAATTCTCTTTAAAACAAAGCTCACGTGGCATTCCTCTTACCCACTGCATGGCTATTGTTTATAAGAAGAAGGCAACATAACTACTAGAAGGAACAAGTTCATCTCATTTTATCATACTTTGTATTCCATCCTGCAATTGTGTTTGCTTTGTCATATTTCCTTGGCTTCCTTTAATATGTATGTTTGATGCACCATCATTTTTCTTCCGGTATATGACCACAGATTGCCTTAAAGATTTTCTCAGAAAGAACCTGGCTATTTTTCTGGTTAAGTTATACCAGTTACTGGGCTTAACACAGATTTAGTGTGGCTTCAGTGTTAACGACATTGTCCTTTCCAATTTCTCCAGCCCCACATACCAAGTATGGCTCTGATCTTCCAACTAGGAACTGGACACCATTGTAAACTGTTGTCCCCCAAGATACTGAGCTGGCCAGTGTGAGACACCAGTGTCCTCTCTTGTTCTTCAACTGCCTTGCTGTCTCTCCAAGTAATTACATCTATGTTATATACAGCAGTTACCTTTTCTCTGCACCCACTTTTGTTACACCAATATCTTTTCAACTCCTTATTCATCACTTACTTTTCTGTTTCTTATGGGTGTTTATGACTTGTGCTTTTCACAAGGACAAGGCAAAGAAAAATAACCTGGATATTTATTTATTTATTTATTTATTTTTTGGTTTTTCTCCGGTACCGGGAACCGAACTCACGACCTTGTGCTTGCCAGGCAGGCGCTTTGCTGTTGAGCTAAATCCCCAGCCCTGGATATTTAAATTCGTAGAAAATAAACAAGAAATAATGAATGGAAAAAATATTTTTTTTCTAGGTAAATTAATTGACTCTTTTATGATACCAAATAAGCTTGAAAGCAAGGGTCTGGTTGCAGTTACGTCTCCTAGCCTATGTCCTACAGCCACTTGGCAGCAACATCATGACTGATGAATGGATGACTGGTTCTAGGGCCTCTTCTTAAAATCAGAGCCTACAGATGCGAAGGCGATCTGGCAGCGGCATCTATCACCCCATTGATCACAAGGGTTGATTTGGCTGATCTGGCTGGCTAAGTGAGTGTCCCCTTCCTTCCTCAATGCTCCATGTGTGTCCCTCCCAAAGCCACGCACTTGTTGGAAGAGGACGACCACCCCTGATAGAGGAGGACCGTTCCTCCATCAAGGGTATACTAGTAGCTGCCCTCCCCTGCTAGAACCTCCAAACAAGCTCTCAAAATCAGAGCCTAACCCAGGCACAATGAAATATGTGCTATGTGTATGATGACTTCATATTGGGGCAAGATTGACTTCATTTGAGTCAGCTTAAGGAATGTTCCGTATTTTTTAATTCAATTATATTAATTTTCTATCTAATGATGATTAGGCACACCTGCATTAAGAATAACATGTTAGTGGGTTGGTAAAGAAGCTGGGGCTCCAAAAGGCTGTGGATTTCAGGATTCAGACTCCTGATGGGAGCTGTTGGACAGAAATCAGCATTTTTTAGTCCTGAAGACTCTGAAACTCCTAAAGTTCTTTGTAATCCCATCATGCTGTGTGGAATCCCCTGCATTACTCGCTTTTGTATTCACTGGCTTCAGAACCTTCAGGAAGGCCTTACCATTTCCAGGTCTTAGTTTTACCATCCATAAAATGATAACCATTACACCTACCTAAATTAGATTACTCCTTTGAAAGTACCTTTATATTTAATATTTAATTTATCAAGTTATGGATTAATATATGTGCAGCATTCAGGACGAGAGGTAAATCATAAGCACAATATAATACTAGCTCTGTTGTCAGTAGCAATAGAAATAGCAGCTTTACTGAGGAGGGTGTGCAGGCTATGCACACAAGTAGAGCCACGGTTTGAAACAGTGGCTGCTTGGGCTGGCCTTAGCCTAGTGGCTCCTCCCGACTTCCCTTCTTATCAGGTGGCCTGGTGGCTGAAACAGTGGCTGCTCAAGAATTGGGAAGAGCACCCACCATGCTACTTCCTTCTCTTGTGCCTAGTAGCTACTCGATGTTTCCGTAACAAAATGTGGTTGGGGCATTATTTGTGAGTAAGCTACACAGCTCCCACATTTTCCCTACCACATTCTTTCTAGGAACAGAAAATAACTTAACACCAACTGTGCTTTAGAAAATGCAGAGAGGTTGTGTTTTCACAGAAAGCTATTCCTTTTCTGGGGCCTCACGTGTTTTCTAGTAACTCCCTGAGACTCGCTGCCCATACATACGGACATTCTTTAACTGGGTGCAGTAGGGGATGAAGCAGGAATGAAAATCACAGAGCCTGGCTGGTTGTGTGTGGTCCTTTCTCTGCCTGGAGCCCAGCCTTTTCACCAGCACTTTTGCCAAGCGCCTGTTACCAAAGGGAAATCATCTCAGGGGTGGTACTTCTTCCCCGAGATGTGAGAAAATGCATGCTTAGAGAAGAGTTTCAGGATTAATATCAGGGGTGGGACTGAGAGGGATGTTTCCTCTTGCTGTAAGTTTCTCACAGACTCCTGTCCATTCTTGTTCTTAATCCAAGTGCTGTGATAGTCCTAAGAAAGAGTAATAGCAGTTACTCACCATTCACGAATCATTTACCAAGGCTCCAACAATCTGTTTGCGCAGTACAAGGATGCTATGCGGCCCCTCCTGTAAGTAGTAGGGAAATTCCAGAGCTGTATAAGTGAAAGATAATAGCTACATCTTTAAAATACTATAAGGGCTAGGGATATAGCTCAGCAGCACCAGTGCCTGTCTGGCAAGCACAAGGTCCTGAGTTTCATTCTGGCACCCTAAATAAATACATAAAAATACTATATACGATATGAAAGAAATATAGGTTAGGAAGTCCTAGGAATTCCTGGATGACACAAGCTAAGCATGCAGGAGGCAAATTTGCCTCTAGGCAGAGGACCAAGATGGAAAAGTACGCAGTAGCACAGTGAATAGGGAGCTCAAGGTGGAAGCTGCCGAGGTCACCACGGGTGTGGTCAGGAAAGCAAGCTTGACAGGTAGGCAGGAGCAGCTTGTTTAGTTCACCTGCCAGGTTCAAGCTTTTGAGAGTTTCAAAATTTATGCAGTAGGAAGCTATTAAACACTTTTGAATAAGAAAAAAAGACCTAGTATGTTTTGCACCTAAGAAACATGAAAATACTGTCAGTTTTAAGTTTGAGTTGCATGTATGGCTGGGTGTGTGTGGGGTACTGGCTGGACTTGAGAAAGACTGGCCAGATAAGAGGGGTTGGAACATTGGTACTAAGAAAAGATTCAGCTGTGAACTATGACAAGAAACAAGGGAATGTAAAGGAGAAGACTGGATGAGGTGAAGTGACACTCAGAAGGGTTCACCTGGATTGTGATCCAGGCTCTCAGGTAGCTGGTAGTGCTCATTACTTGAGACAGGAAATAGGATTTGAGATAATAGGTTCATTTTGTCTTGTTTAGTTTCAGAAAACATTGAATTCCCCCAGAAGCAGTCAGCCGATGGAGCTCACAGCAAGGTTTGCACTGGATATTGCATTATCAAAATGGACACGCATGGGCAGTTTACATGCTTAAAAAAATAATAGGAATTATGAACCATAGGTCAGAGGTTTAAAGAAGAGAACCTGGAGCTGCACTATTTGAATGCAGTTTTCATCCTTGTAACCTACCAGCCATTTCACTTTAAAACATCCCTGAGCTCTTCCATTCTCCATAAATCGCAGGCAACAGGAGAATCTACCTCATCACATTGTTGTGAGTATTGAATAAATTAATACTTTGAAGTATGTGGGCCAGAGGGTGGCATTAGTTACAGTATTGACACAGAGTTTTATAATGAATGAGAGGCTCTAGAAAGTGCCACCACTTGTGGGGGAAAATGAGGGCTTTTTAAAAGGAGTCTTAGGGACCTGCAACATTTGAAAGTAGAAAAGTGAGCCGGAGAAAAAGTATCAAACATAGATGCACAGAGGAAGGGTGAAGATCTAGAATTATGTCTCGGAAGCCAGTGGAGGAGTGGTTGAGCAAATGTTTAACATGGGTAAGCGCCGGCATACAACTCAATTAGGATTAAAATGTAAGAGTATCTTTGGATTTGTTAACAGGAATATTGTCACTGAAACAAGCATCTTTACAGCAAGGTGGCTGTGCTCCCTGGAATGAGAATGAATAAAAGACAAAGATGGGCAAATACTTGTTATGCAGCAATATTTCTCGAAGACCGGCAGTGTGAAGGAGTGGGAGATAAAGGAGTAGCCAGAGGGATATGGGATGTTGAGGTTATATTTCTGCTTTTACTATGTGCAATATTTTTTGGTTTTGATGAAACAGACAAAATCATGATTATAAAAGCAAGAGGGAAACATAAGCTTGAAAATACATGGAAGAGAATAAATAGAGCTGACAATCTTTCTGACAGGAAAGAAACAAGAATTTTCTTTGCTCTCAGTCATATAGAAAAGTGCCTGGAACAGCAGCTTTTCCTACATGATCCACCCCCTATACAACCCTTGGTAAGGTCCTAAAAACCCCAGTGGTCTGCATTTTGAAGTTGATGTTCTCTTATTATCTGATGTCAGTCTCATGCCAGTTCATGGACTACCTCTTCCGGTGATCTTACTGCTCCGGTCTATGCTGCCTGCCAAACAAACCATGAGCTCTATACGGCTATTGAAATGTAACTAAAAACTCGGTTTCTTACTTGCATTTGCCACATTTCAAAAACAGATATGGTCCTTGATTTCTGTATTAACAGATACAGAACACCCTCCTTCTTACAGATGGTTCCTTTGGACGGTGTTCTGGGTTTCTGGGGTTTGGTATATATTCGGAACCTTTGATGCTGCTCATACCGGCACTCCGTTGGCCTTGAACTTTGAGCATGGGCCTTGTTACCAGCTGCCTGCCCCGCACACATACATATACACATGCTGTGTTCATTATTTCTCACTAGTCCTCACTGTGAGTGCTCTGTCTTTTTACCTTTTACAGAAAGTAGGTTACTGCTGTTTTTTGGGGACTTTTCCTTTCATTTTCCACAGGTGCCTCCTTTGAAGAAGTTAGTAAATATTCACTGATTAGAGAGATGCCTGCCCACTCTCTCTACTTTGGTGGTCTGTGCAGTAACCAGAGCCCATAACAATATCTTATTCAGTTTATTCAGGCCTGTTTCACGGATCTATGCTGGAGGGCCCAAAGGTCGTTGGTGGAAACTGGAAAGTCTTTGCCAGCGGCTCTGTGCTAGTAGGCTGAGGGATCTACACTGGAGCCAGGAAGCGACACTCAAAATAAGAACCAGAGCTCCCCCCAAAATTACCACAGCCATCCTCAGCAACAGTGAGGCCCCAAGCTCCTCCGATGATCAGGGCAGCTGAGTTCCCACCAGGAAAGGCAACGTGACAAGCTTCTCCAGGAGAGTGAGCAATGCACCATCTTCCCCTCCAGAGCCAGGAAGCGATGCTCCGAGTGAGGACCAGAGCTTCCCCAAGGTGAACCGAAGCCATTCTCAGTGACAACAAGGCCCCGAGCCCCTTGGAGGATGAAAACAACCAAGTTCATTAGGAAAGCCAGAATGAGAAGATCCTCCAAGAGAACCAACAGCTCCTTATAGCTTCTCTCAGTTTCCAACAGACTCCCAACAGCCTCTACCAGCTCCCAACAGCCTTTTCCAGCTCCCAACAGCCTTATTTCTTCCTCTCCAGTTCTGCCTCTTATGCTGCTGGCAACAGCCCTCAGATGGGCCACCCACTCCCAGCACCATTCTTACTCAGTTCTGCTGGGTTTTATAAGTTGACCACCAATTGTCAATCCACCACAGAAGTTAACAATGTGAACTTTGGATTTAGAGAGACAAGATACAAGGCCATTTTAGGTGTGTCACATGGGCACTGATCCTAACCTGATATAGCTTCATTTACCTCATCAGTGGAATAGGGATGAAAACAGTCTACCTTGATGAATCTTAGAAGGTCTACCTGCCACAAGTTTATCTCTTTTCTTTTGTTTCTTTTTCTCTTTCTTTGAGTCCATCTGTTTCTATCCCTCCCTCCCTTTCCATTCCCTTCCTTCCTACCTTTCTTCTTTCCTCTCTGTCATCTTTCCTTCTTCTTTTTGTCTTCCTCCACTCTGCTGCTGGAACTGTCAGAAGCTGTGTTTGATCCAAAGCTTAGAACCCTAGAAACGGCAGTAGCTAACCCAAATTGTGGCTTGCTATTTGCTCCACAGCCTAAAGGCTGGAAGTAGGCAGAGATCAGCCATGGCTACCCGGTTGGAGGACTCAGAGTTCTGCCAGGGATTTCTTGGCCTTTCTTTCTTGCTGACTTGGTGGCTTGTGCACATTTAGTCACTAAGACTGTGATCAAATGCTGTGCTAGGATAAAACAATCTCCCCAAAAATCCCCGAAGAAAGGAAGGAGTTGACGATAAGCTGCCTGACCTTCCTTATAGAGGAAGTCAGGAAAGTTCATAGAAACAAAAGGACAAATTATGAGTGCCTTTGTGTTCCTTTCTCTTCCTGCTTCCTGACCTGCAGCTTCCGGGACCTTGAGTGTAGCCATTAGTAATACTTATCAGTTGCCCAGTGCTGTGTAAACAGCCTTTGCAGGAATCCAGGAGCCCGCACCACTGCTCTTCAGCATCTCAGTCCACTCCTGTGCAATTCAAGCTGGTGCTTTCCGTGTCTCAGTGCAGGCTCAGTGGTGTATTGCTAACAACTTGATCTAAAATTTGTTTCCGTCTGGCTATAACCGTTATTACAGCATCTGGAATAAAGAGCTATTCGTGTCTTTTTCAAAAAGTATAATTAAGAGTCTCTCCACAACTCTGACTTTGTATGTATTCATGTCAGATTATCCTTATCATACAATACAATATACTAGCATAAGAAGGTACTTTTGGTACAGAGAGGATCAATAGATACCAATTTGTAATATTTTTCCTTCTTAACTATCTTTGCATTTTTCATATTTGTGCTGTCCACTTTCAATCCTAGAAAACCTGTGCATGACTCCTTTTAGTATTTATTTGAACATTTATACATATATTTATTGAGTATATTTATTGAGTATATTTATACATATGTTTACTTGGGTATTCTATCCTAGAATTAATAACTATTCCTGTTCATTTTTAATCTTCTCACATTTTATGTCTTTATTCTGATAATTATATTACCCACTATTAAAAAGAAAAAATTAATAAAAATGTGTTATTCATAGACAGTTTGATACATTAAACTTTCTCTGACCTGGGGTCTGGTGAGTAATGTCAGAACTTACACCGTAAATATTCTCATTGTACTGTGAACATACGTACTGCACATAGACTTAAGGCTCCTGAATTAGGCACCCTGCAAGGAATGTTCAAAGACCTGCGTACTCTAAACATAAGCAGTACCATTGCTGGAGTTAAGAACATCTGTTTGGAATGATTTTCCAGTAAGGATTGCTCCTTTTACAAGGAGAAATCTGAAGAAAGCGTCAAGTGCTTACCATTACATCATGCTACAGACTTTCTATGCTTCCACAGGGCACTAGGTTATATGAGCTTCACTGCCTGCCAATAAACTGTCAATAAGGGCTGCACCTTCCTCGGCTCAGCAGACACTTCTAGAGGTCCTATGTTGAATGAAGAACATCTGGGCCAGACTTATGCTAGAAATCATCATCTTCAATGTAGTCTTAAGATACAGTCTGCATTGTACATATCCCTATGAAGTGATCTCTGTTGAAGGTGGAGGGAGACTAAACAAATCAGGATAAAACAGAACAACATTAAAACAAATACGATTCACAGAACAGCTGGGAAGGGGAGCGATTCTCAGAACCATAAATCACATATGTTGGGGTTGCTACTTATCCCTCAAAAGTTCCAGAAGGAGAATTTGTCTAGTTCAAAGTTTTAGTCAACTGACAAAAGCATGCATTAGACCAGAAAGCGGAAGTCCTTTTGGGGGCATTTTGATTCGTTGAGTGAAAAATCACCTAATCAGAATTACAAGTGAGATAGAAAATAATGAGAGTTTAGGAGCAAAGTTTAGGAGCAATAAAATTTGGAGCTCTGATTTGGAAAATCTTAATTAGGTACTAATTGGAGTAACTTAAAACAGCTTCACTTTCATTATCTTAAAAACAAATCAAAACAAAACCAGAACCACTTTGATATGTGAGTGCCACAGCACTTTCTCACTGTAAACAAGCACTATAAGCATGTAGTAGTGCTTTGTGAAATGTAGTAAAACACTGTGAAATAATTGTTTTGAGATTTTTAAAAACAGTCACAGGAAAGAATAAATGAAAATCTTTGAGCAACAAAAATTTTAGATTTTGGAATCATTCCTAAACTTAAATAAACTACTAAATATGAAACATTATAAGTAGATAGAGTAAATAAAATATTGATAATTGCCAACTAACTTCAGTACTGTTTCCCAAATAATAAAAGTTCATCTGCTTTTCTAGATGAATTTATATAGCCGTTTATACTACTTCATATACTACATTATACCTTAAAATAAATTTAAAAAATTTGTACATTGCCAAAAACTAGGGCTACACAGGTTACAAAGTTTCAGAGTCTGCTCCTACAAATTCCCACATTTTTATTTCTTCCACTAGTGTTTGATATGCTAGAGATAAAGGAAACTTAAAATGGGGTGGTAAACATGGCCCAGAGGTTTTCATTAGGTGTATTCATTTTTATTCCAACAAAAAACTAAAAGGATTTAAATTTTAAAAATACATTGTACAACATGGTGACCATAATTATATATTTTTGGAAAATGCTTAATGTAACTTTTAAGTATACTTACTACAAATGATAGGTCTGGGCTGTTATACATGGGCAAATTTGCTTGACTTAGCCAGTCCACAATTTATACATACTTCAAAATAATATAGTGCATGTGATAAATATATATAATTCATATTTACCAATTAAAATATACTAAGTAACTAAAGAAAATGATATCTTGCTGTGTTATATCTGTATCACATATGGCTGGTCAGGATTCACTTCCAAAATATCTATTTGCTCTTATCTTATATACTGTTACTGTAAATATGGGCAAGCTTTTCTAATAATTCAGGAAATTTATTTTAATGCAATAAAAAGGCTTTCAGAATATATAGACCTAAAGCTTTCCTGTAGTCCTATCTGTCCAACCCTACACAAATGTGCAGGCTACATGTGCTTGGCTACATATAAATTTAAAATAAAATAAAATAAAGTCTGAGTTCCTCAGTCCTGACAGCAATAACATAAGCCCATTTCTTCACCCATCTGTGGCTAGTGATTATCACACTGATTGTTGAGATACAATATGTCCTTCATTGCAGAAAATTCTACTGGGCAGTGCTGGTGTATCTTCTTTTTGTGCGTCCCATGGTGACTTCATCTTTAAAAGAGTAAGAGAAATAAATATGAAAAAATCAGACCTTTGAAGGAATGGAAAAACCAACAATTTGGCCCACATTTCTTCTTTGCTCTGGTGAGATTATGCAATTCCTTTCAGGGTGAAGGGATTCAAAGCCAAAAATACCAGGTGACAGGTTCAAGTTCATATAGCGAAAGGGTGTCAGACAAGACTTAAAACTTGGTTCACTTTTCTTCTATCGCAAAGCTGCTTTTATAATGTCACATTGCTGCTTTTCATTCATCAAACACTCATAAAAGACAAAGTGCAACTGGCTGCAGCTTTATTGACTTTGACAGTAATTCATTGTAAAATTTAAAGCCCGTTAGAGCATGTCTATGAAAACACGTGCACGATAAAACCATAAACAAAATAGTACCTCATTATCATAGATGATTCATGAAGAAATAATTGTTAAGATGATGGAGCAGCTATGGTCCATGCACAACAACACATACCCTCGGCACATCATTCCATTATCATTGCTAACTCTATAAATTAGTGTTATTAAACAGATTCACAGTTTGGGAAACACACGTAAAGAGGTTAAGCCACATGCCTAAGAATACAAAACTAGAAAGTATCAGATGTCCCAAGAGTTAAACCCAAGTGTTTGAAGGTAAAGCCCATTGCTTCACATATAGCCTTCTATAAGCAGTTACCTGTGAAGAGTAAGCCTGGTAAAATGTTTTCCCAAGCTCTTATCATAGTATGAAGGCGGAGGAGGGGAGAAGATAGAACATTATTTTTTGATAATATTCATATATTTTTCATATATTTTTGTTCAAATTTCCATTTGACTTATTTG
Organism: Chinchilla lanigera; assembly: GCF_000276665.1. Taxonomy (NCBI): domain Eukaryota; kingdom Metazoa; phylum Chordata; class Mammalia; order Rodentia; family Chinchillidae; genus Chinchilla; species Chinchilla lanigera. The sequence continues at coordinate 8,445,029 of NW_004955438.1, read as the reverse complement.
TTTCAGGAGAATTAACTTGGACAGATTTATTGAATAGGAACAGCAAACAAACTCTTACTAAATACTTCTATTTAATTTTCTTATTCTGAAAAAGAAGTCAGCTTTTTGTGATGTAAAATTTATATAAAATAAGATCCATTTTTATGACTAGGAATGTGAATGTAATATTCAATTTTCATTCTGAAACAAAATGATAAACATATTTGTTAAGCATTTCCTATGTTATAGAAATTAAGCCAACTGTAGAGATAGGATAATAAATTCAACAGCACCTGTAGACTAAGGGGACATATCTAGCCTATAAGATAAATAGTGAATTTAAACAACTCCAAACCAAAAGACAATAATGCAGAAAAAACCTTAAAATAATACGTGACAAGTATCTGATACGAAATTATGTTAAAATATGAGCCACTGTGCTGTTTATTCAAATAAATCTTCATTCTCCTGAGCAGGTCCCTGGTAGGCAGAGGAATGCCATAATATTAATTTTGAATTGGCTTCTTTCCACCCTGGCTTGTCCAGGGTAAATGGAGCAGAACCCATACGGCATGGCAAGACTTCTTGTACAACATGTTTCTTACACGTTCTCCCTAATGATAAGTTTCCTTTTAGAACATTAGTGATCTGACTCCTAGCTCATCTTATTTCACAGTATACAATGAGGTAGTTACACATGGCAGCAGATGTCTAAACACACTGTGTAGGCATACCATTATTCTCAGCAAGAAAACATTAACAGGGCCTGTGGAAAATATGGCGAACGGTGCACTTCAAAGAAAATTTTTATATGAAATAGTCACAAGACAAGAAGTTGTCTCTAACTTTACTGATTCAACCCACAAATGAGATCTGCAAACAGGAGAATTATGCCGCTCTTCGCAACTTCATCGTAGACCAACCGTAACCTGAGTATGCCTGCGCTGGATTCCCTATTACTTCCAAAATAACTCACTCCTTGGAGCCCTTTTTCATACTGCTGTGTCTTTCCGTGGAGCAAATGCTGCGAGATGCTTTGCTTTTGAGCCATGTGTGAGCCACACATGTGCGAGCCTGCCGTCCTGGAGGAGACAGAGAAATGGCAGCGGCTGATTAGCAGGCTGCTTTGCGTCTTCAGCCCGGCTCATGCTTGGAGAAGACAAGAGTAGAGCTGACTGCCAAACACTTTATTTCTATTTTCTCTATTAACTTTTCATAAGCTTCTATTACAGCCACATTTAACACCATGCACAGAATATTAAATATTAATTTAAGAGAACTTGAAGGAAATCATATTACAACTTCATGGTAAATTTAATTTAAGATGCTAAAAGCAAACGCTTCCCCTGTACTCTGTGTTTGCCTTTTTGGAAACAGGAGCATGCAAAGTGATTCTCATCTTTATTAAGTGACTTTCTCTAATGGCAGGATTCTCAGAAAATCACAAAGTTAAGCCCACGCACCGTGGGAAATGGACAAGTTCTTATTACTTGACAATTTGTTTTCCCAAAGCATTTCACTCAACATCCAGTTGAATCTATTTAAATATAAACTCTTGCAATACTGCATGGATAAAAATGCAGTAGCTTTAAAAATATTTTTTCTTTTCAGAAAGAAGAAGAAGCATTGGACATCAGATAGAATTATGGTCAGATTTTTTAAAAAACCAGAAAAGTCCACAAGCAATCATTGTCATTCTATTATATTTATTGCTTATTATTTCTCACAGTACTTTAACATATTCTTGTGCTAGTCAGGTTCTCCAGTCAGAGGGATTGGCATGTTTATAGACAAGAACTTTATTAGGGGACTGGCTTAGGTTATTACAGAGGTTGAGGCATTCACAGTAGGTCACTCACAAGCTAGAGAGACAGAAATGGCAGCAGCTTGACTCAGTCCCAGAAGCCTGAAGCCTCAGAAACAGGCGGAGGATGGTGCTGCCCCAAATCTGAGGCCTAAGGCCCAAGGACTCCATGGGATTCCTCACAACAGTCTGAGCGTTCAGAGACCAAACGCCTTAGATTCTTATGCGCAATGTCAGCAGCAGGAGAACATGCACCTGCTTTGGAAGGAAAAGCCAGAGAATTTCCACTTTTCTGACCCATCTGAGCCCATGCCCATTGGATGGTACTGCCCACATGGACAGAGGCTCTTCCCCTGCTCAGTTTGCTGACACCTGTTCTATTCTCTGGAAACGTCCTCACAGACACAGTGAGAGCTTCAGTTTACCAGGAATCCAGTAGTTTATCAGTTATCTAGTTCCTCAGTTCAGCCAGATCAACACCCAAAATTAATCATCACAATGCTTTATTGTATTTTCTCAGTAATTCTCAGACATAGAGTTGTGTAAATTTATTTTATGAACATTTTTAAGAAGCCTGCTGACCAATGCCAGGTCATTTCAATTTAGAGGGATTAAGAGATGAAGAGGCTATGCATGAAAACACACAGAAAGTAGGTCTGAGGACCCGCTGTGTCTGAGTTGCTTGGTCACTCATAGTGTAGACTTTGAGCACACAAGTGTCTTCTTGGTGAAGGTCACTCATGGTTGAGCACCAAAACCAATGTCCATTTTCTTTCTACTCCCCTAGCCAGCCAGCAGGTGATGTAGGGACCACTCGTGTGTGCAAACATCACAACCCTGTGAACTAAAATAGGATCTCCAGGTTCACCCAAAATAATCATGGCAGTCGGTGCATGACTCTTGGAAGCTTAAAAGATCTAGATTGCCTTAACCTTTATAATAACTTGGGTTAATACTGAAGACTGCTCTCTGTTAGTGAGTAACTTTGGCTATACATGGATGTTCTCTGTCCTCACAAGAAGGAAAATGAAACAGACAGCATGAAGTCTCAAATACTGACAAAGTGAACTCTAACTCCAAATCAACCAGATCATTCATACATATTATTTAACTTCCCTAAAAGTCAACAAATATTTACCAATCACTTTCATTTGAACATGGAGTCATAAATGACTAAAAGGAAATAAAACTAATAATGGAAAGTCTGTTGTGCTGGTAATAAATGAAAAACACAATGGCAAATCCATCTGCGAATAGACAGAAAGAGGATAATTATTAAAAGCTTCTTGTTGAATTACAGACTTAATTTATGCTTTGATTATAGTCTCCAAACGATTGTTCTAGTTCTTTTAAACTGTGTACAAAATTATATTGTTTTTTGAAAGTGAGGATATTCTGATTCATATGTGTGAATTAAAATCAGACTTCAAATATCTATGATGACATTTAAGATTACAGGAGGATGCTTGTCACTATATATTCATCTATTTTCTTCTTGTTGCCTTTGTTTCATTACTTACTGTATTTGTGTAACTCTCTTAGTCCAATCTGTATTCTTAGAATTTCTACTATGAAACTCTTGCTCACACTGCATCACAGTGTGTCATATGAACTCAATTTGATTCAACCACTGTTGCCTATGTCAAAGCCAAAGCTTCCCAGCCGGGACCACAAGGCCACCCACATCTGCCTCTTTTACTGGTTCATTTTCTAATCGCTTACCAAGTCACATACACAAAGTGCTTACACTTGCCTACATGCACAGACACACATGTGCATATATGCGCACATACACATGCAAGTGCATATGCATACACATATGGTAAACAGAGAAACCCTTCAACATTTATCAGACAAGAGGTAAAGGAGCAGATTATCCCATGGGTAAGTTGGCCAGCAAGACCCAGAGGAGTAGCAGACAGGCTTCAGGCGATCAGAACAAGTGTTCTTGACCCAGAATCCTCACAAAGGGATGGGGACACCTCTATTATCTCACTTACCTTTTCAACATCTCTCAGTGCCTTGATAATTACACATAATTTAATTGAATAGATCTTAATTTGATAATAATATTTATTATCATTTTTGTGCTGGAGATTGAATAGAAGGTCCATTGTGTGGATTACGGTGCTGAGCCACACCCTGGTTGGATAATGATTAATTTATTTATGCTCTCAGATAATTACAGAAGCACCTTCTTAGGATAAGAATATCCATTAGACAAATTATAGCAAAGTACATGGAAACTAAAACTGATCTGCAAAATATAGTCTATCAAGTCAAATGTTTTTGTTATATTGATATTTTCTAATGCTAGCCAGAAAAAAAGACACTTGAGAGAAAATAAGTATTATACTTTAGGCCTTAGAGTTAAATTATTCTTAAGGGTATAAAATAACAAGTTTATGTATATTATTTTTTAAAAGTAATGCTATCTTTCTTTAGTGATGGAAAATTTAATAAACAATACACATAGTGTTTTAGGCAATATTACAAAACAACCAAGCAAAATCTTGGAGGCAAATACTTTAGTTACTATTTTAGGATCTGTATCTCATCATTTAGATAAAGCAAGTAAATTTCCTTGTGACATAACTTTTAAAAATTATTTTAAAAACATTCTCTGGAATTTTTCTTAGCATATAATCATATGAAGATAGTTGATCCATTTTTTAAAACTCTATGTTTATTTTAAACGCTAGCTGTTTTCTCTCTGTGCTTTTCAATTCTTATTTCATTATCCTGAATAGCCTCAATTACACAGTAGCAAAATCAGGTCTTCATTTTGAAATGCAAGGAACAATTTCTAAGCCAGTTGTTTTTCAGTGAAATTCATGCGATGGGAAGAAACCACGTTAGTCTGGTCACATTTGCTAAGTATCAAGATTAATGGATCCTATGAACCTGTACATGTTACAAATCTATATACATGAGTTAAAAAGAATTACACTTCTATTTTTAATTGAGTACATTGTGAGGCAGTTATACAAGCAGTATACTAAACCATACACTTAAAAAGGCCAACAAAATTCTCCTCTGCAAAAGTTGCTGGGCTCATTCACAGCAGGAGGGGCCACAACACCCAGCAGGCCAAAAAAGTGTCCCTTTTTTGCCACACCACAAAGGCTGGTTGCAGGATGAGAACTTTATTCTGGCCAAGAGAAAGAACCCAAAGTACTGGTTATTCTATAGGGCTGTGGAGCAGTCTGACTTTGATTGTGATGAAGCCAAAAATTTGGAAATTGTGGTTGGAGCTCTCTACAGCAATGAGAATTCCAAAAGGCAAGAAAGTCAGTCACCAAAGATCTTATAACAGCTTCTACCCTCCAAATCATTTTCTTTCTCTGCACTAGACAGAAAACTATGTTTAAAAATAGGTGTTAGTTTTAAGGAGAAGATATTATTTAAGATCAGCTTGGAGACTCACAAGGATGGGAAAATTTGGAGGGTGAACAGATTAGTCGGGGAGATGGAACGAAAATTACAGCCACCGAATAACCACTTCCTATCCGCTCTCCTTCTCCAGCTGCTGACGCCAAGTATTTTGTGGGTCAGAAACACCAGATTTATTTTTTTTTTCTTGTGGAAATTGTGATATGAATTCCAGAAGGGAATTTAAGAGTAAAAATGATTTTATGTAAAATGACACTTCTGGCAAGCCTGGTTTGGTTGGTGGTAGAGAGATCTTGCTATTTCAAACTGCTTTTTGGAAAATTAACAAAGTTGTGCCTCAAGCATCTTTTTATCAGTTCTACTAACACCACCAAACACCCATTGCCTGCAGAATATTACTTTCCGCTTAAAAAAATGAACTTGGAAACACTGTTACTTAGAAGCAACCTAACCGCTTTGTCGACCTTGAGAATACTATTTCATGTGTACTTTTAGTTGTTCTTGAATACTGTGGTTCCTTTGTATCTGTGGGGGATTTTTTTCCAGGACCTGGGCAGATACCAAAACCCATGATTGCTAAGGTCCTTTATATAACCTATAGCCATCCTTCTTTGTATTTTAATTCATCTCTGTATTACATATAATACCTCTGTATTACTTATAATACCTCATGCAGTGTATTGCACCAAAAACAGTCATTGTACTATATTATTTAGGGAACAATTTAAGGAACAACTGTTTACCTGTTCATTACAGATGAAATTTTTAAAAAGTATATATATATATATAATATATAAATTATACTTCAGAGAACTCACATATACACAACACCACCCTGATATATTTCTTGTTTTATTTTGGAAAGCGAGGATTGTAGTCCTTTATCACTACAAACTAGGTTATACCTGAACACGTAAATACTTATTTCTGTAGGACATTTTAAATTTCTCTCAATTCTATAAATACCTTTACTACTCAGTTTAGTGGAAGACAGAAAGAAAATATGGAAAAGTAAAAAGTAGATTATGAGGGCATATATGATGGCGCACATCTGTAATCCTCGCAATCAGGAGGCTGAGGCAGGAGGATTACTGCGAGATCGAGACACCCCTGCGCTACAAAATGAGCTTCAGGCCAGCCTGAACTGTATAGTGAGACCCTGTCAAAAAAAAAAAAAAAAAAAAAAAAGAATAAAGAAGATTATGTAGGGTCTTGAATACAGTTAATATTTGTTTACAACATTTTAAATATATAAATAAGTTACTTTTCACATAAAGATATTACTAAGAAAAATTTTATATAATGTTAACATATTATGAATTCTAAGAAATTAATATGAATAATGAATACTTTAGGGTTTAATGCACAATAAAAAAGAAAAGAACAAAATTATTGAAGAAGGTGAAAATATTAGGAAAATATTCTTAAGCTAAAAGAAGAGTCAGCAACAATCAAAATATCACTTTTCATTACCATTTATGAGATTTTAAAATATTAATATTGTAACAGAGAAATAATGAGATAACTATTATTATGTGCTTTTTGGAGAGTTAAAATTGTAGGAGCCTATCTTGGAAGCAATTTGACATAGTCAAAGCTTAAAATGAGATTAATACCCTTTAAATCAGTAATTCTTTTCTAGCAATTTGTATTTAGAAATGGCTAGAAATTAGAGCAAATATTTATTTTAAAATATGTTCTTAGAACTAAAGCAGTAAGATTTTAGCAATGTGATACATATTTAAAAATAGGAAAATAGTAACTAATATGATCTATGGCAGATAGTAAAAAATTTTAATGACTTGATAATCATGTCACTTTTGTTGGCATAATTGGAGATAGTGTCCTGAAAGACAACTGTCACCTATATAGCCTTTCATAAATCAATAAGTAATTAGACAGGTAAATTCTAAAATATAATATTTACCTTGATAAAGAACATAA
>NW_004955438.1:8327660-8437744 GCF_000276665.1 Chinchilla lanigera | reverse complement strand
TAGAACTTTCCCTATCCTGAAACTCCAGGTAAAGGGGCTGCTGCAAATTTATTTGAAAGAAGACATTGAGACCAGGGAATACATAAACAGCCTACATATGTCATTGAGTTGAGAGATGTGCAAAGTGATTCTTACGCATGTAACACCCTCTGAGGATGATGAGTGGGACAACTGAGGCAAGTGGGCAGTCAGCTTGCTGAGGAAAGGTCACATGGCTTGTATAAGGTACTGGGAGCATGTGCATGTGCAGTCTGACCCCATGAATCCAATATCGGCCACAGCAGGAAGTAGAGCGAGTTGTTAATGTGGCCACGCCACAGGAATTTCGCCAAGATGGAAAGGGGTGAGGCTGAGAGAAGGATGATTTACTTTCTGACATGCTAAGTTTGAAATATCTGTGAGACATTCAAGTCAGCATTGGGAACTCAGAATTTGACACCAGTAAAATTTTTCTTATAAAACCACTATTATTATATATTTGAATGCAAAGGGAAAAAATTGAAATGATTTATTGATATTTCTGAATTAATCAAAGTCAAATATGTACTTTTGGTTAAGCGCTTAACATACTAAGCCTTTGAGTTGACCAATGCATAGGTTTAAATATATCCAGTATCCTTTGGTACTTTTTACAACAATTTTCAAAATAGGTTCAGTCAGGGAAGAGGCTGTTGGTGTGAGGTCTGAATGGCAAGCTGAATGTTTTTAGTTTGCGGAATTTCACTAAAACTGGTAAATCATATTCCCAATACACACAGCCTTTTCCTCCTTGCTCAGTCAGACCCTGTTCCTATCTCCTGCAACTCCTGCATTCAGTACTGAGTTAGCTAGAGCTGGGAAATCCCTTTAAAGGGTGAGGATTTCTTGAGTGCTATTCCTGAACAAGACACTGTCTGAGAAAAGAACTGAAAATGATTAATCCTGCTGGCTTTGTGGAAATATCAGAGAATTAGGAATTAACCACTATTCTTTAAGCTATAAATTATAAGTTTTTATCTTCATCTCTGCACACATTTCAGTGTTTGATTTTGTTTTATTATGAACACTGTGTATATGATATTTTATCACCTTTGCTGAAATAAATATGTGAGATATCTGGATCTCACTCTGAGATTATGTGGGGAAATCCCATGACTCAAATATGCTCTTTCAGAGTTTAGGTGCTGAAATTAGTGTGCAATACGGTGGGATTAAGTAGCAGGCTGTAATAGGTGATTAGGCCACGAAGGGAATGGGATTTAGTGCATAATCAAAAAGCTGCCTCTAGCATTGTCTCTAGCTTGCCCTACTACTGTCCAGAATGTATGGACAGTGGTCTTCCTCTCCAGAGGGCAAAGCAATATGATGATATGGTGGAAGCACAGAGCACTCTTCATTAAAAAATTGTACCTAAATCTTGGTCTTCCTGGACTCCAGAACTGTGAGAATTTAATTTGTTCTATACCAGTCACCCAAACTTGAGCATTTTGTTATCGCAGCCTGAAAGGCCTCACACAGGAAAGGTAACAGAAAATCTGATTTTTTTTTTTGTTTTTTTTTTTTGTTTTTCTCCGGTATCGGGAACCTAACTCACGACCTTGTGCTTGCCAGGCAGGCGCTTTTGCCGCTGAGCTAAATCCCCAGCCCCCAGAAAATCTGATTTGGAGTTTTAGGATTATTTTGGAAGGCCAAGACTGTATTGTATTTATGGATTAATCATTCTAAATGTTTTCATTTCTTCATAAGCATCCTTTCACTACTGAGTTTAAAGGAGAGAAGCAGAGGAAGACCAGGAAAGACTTGCTTGCAAAGAAAACAAATACAAACAGAAAATTGAAAATAAATTTCTCACAAAATGAACACAAAGTTGTAAAGAATAAAAGCAAAGCCAACATATGGACAGTGACTCCCTGGCAGGCTCAAGTTCCTTAGTTTGATTCCCGGCATAAAATAAAACAAAACAAAACAAAAAAACAGAAATAAACGAGAAAAACATATACAATCATGAAAATTCTACCTTTTAATTTTTCATTGTTGTTTTTCCTTCACAGGTACAGATTTCAGATAAACACTTGTACCCCAAACACCATCTCAGTATCTACTTCAAAGAAAGCTAATGACAATATCAGACAACGGGGGTCAAAAATGAATCCAATCAAGAAAGAGCAGTTTGGGGTAAGTCAACAGGGGATGCCTCTGCCCTGTCCAAAAAAAAAAAAAAAGAAAAGTTTGGGCTACTATCTTTTGGACAATATTTCATGCCTATTTCTTGTATGCTGAACAACTACTATGACACAGCAATATGCAATGTATTAATTATTGTTACTTTCCTACTAGCCTTTTGGAAGCTCTGTTTTATGGCTATTTTTACTTTTTTGTTTTAAAATAAAGAAAAAACAAAGTGCGCCAACTACATTTTCCCCCTTCTGCTTTTCTCAGTGGACGCATGGGTAGGGCCTGAAATCATGACTTTTATTTCTTGATTCGAGGTGAGCTACAAATTTTCCCCAATTAGCACAAATTCTAAGTCAAAGTGATATTATTAATAACATATTTTAAAATAGTCAATAATTTGTGAGTTAATTATCAAATTTCCTCAAAGTTATGCCTCCTTGAATGTTCACTGTGGCCATTCTTCAAAGATTCATGAAAAAGAGTTTTGTAAATTAGATAAAAGTGCATTAGCTCTGTGGAAGAAGAAGGCTGAGTCTGTTAAATAATCTTTCTTGCAACTTAATAAAACCTAGTATTATAGAATTTCAGAGCTCAAGGAAAATAAATTCTTTTCACATTGGTAACTGACCAGCAGGTCTTCAGATGCTTTTATCCACATTTAAACAGTTTAGGCCCGTCTATGAGGTAAGTACAGGCTCATGGAATGTGTAGCTCAAGTGCTCTGGCTCAGAACAACTGAAAGTGTAAAACATCCTGGGCCATATCTACTTATCTGTAGCTTCCTCTCCTATCTGTTCTCATTTGCAGGGTACAAATGGTCATGCTTGGATATATTTCTGTTATCTAAATGGTGGTCTTATTTTCCAGGCTGCTGTATAAATCCCAGTGTACATGGCACAGCTTCCACAATCAAAACCACAAAGTGGTTGTTGTGTGGTTGTTAAAACACACTTGGTCTAATGTCATTGCCCTTCAAGTTAGAACTAGCAAGGGACACTAGAAGGAGGCCTGGAGTGGGAACCCCAAAAGGGGGTGTTACTGTCCTGAATGAATTTCTCTAACAGAGGTTCTAATGAACACTTTCACTCATGGTGTTTGAGCTGTTTGATCTTAATACCTCTGCAGGGGTGATCTCACTTCTGCTAATAAGCTGGAACGCCTCCTCTCAGGAATGGGTGTTCTATAAGCTCCAGTAAGAAGTGATGTCTCCCCCATGAAATGAGGCTTGCCAAATAAGTTGTAATTAAAAACAGCTCAAGTGTCCAGCCCCCATGGAGCTACAAATGGTATTTAAGGTTGAAATGTTGTTTAAAAGGTGTATTTGATAAACACAAAGGGCAATGAATTAAACGCTTTCTGCTTTTCAGAAAGATTAAAGCAATATTCACTTTTTTCTAACGGCCTGAGATTTTCTTTCAGACTTAGTATGTTTCATTAGAGTCCTTATACATTCTTCTCCACCTTATTACTTGGAAAGAACGTTCCTTCTTGGCAACCTGGGGAAAGACACTTGGCCTACATCCAGTCTCTTCAAATCTGAGCCCCTGATGAAATACCATTGACATGCCCCCAACCCCCAGGTTGTGTATTCTCAAAAAGGCCACTGGAAAATTGACTGGCCATTGACTGGCATCTTCTCCACACAGAGTGTGAATAATTGCTGTGATGTTGCAGTGAGATGGGACCTCTGAAATTGGAAAGGACCATCGTCTACTCAGAAAGTGTTTCTTTAAAGCTGCTCAAAGCACTACTGTAATGGTTGAGCTAAATTTATAAAATTGAATTAATAAGGTAGAACAAGAGCTGGATGGGTCAGAAAGCATGGATACAACTGAGGGTGGAGGGAAATCTTATAAAACAGATGTGTAAAAAATTCAAATATACTTTTATATGAACTAATTTTCAAACTTGGACATCTATAGCTTCAGACTTGGCTCCAATAGAAAAAGAAAAAAGCCATGAGCCTTCTCCCTTTCAATTCTCCCAAGAGAATGTTATGTTATTTTCTATTATTTAATCTTCTGAATTTTAAAAAAAAATGTTGTTTTGTGTCAGGGTGAAATGAATGTGAATAAAATTCAGGCACTTCCAAATTAATATAAACCAATATTTATTGTAGTAACAAAGCTTTAAAAGATATTCAAGCTTATTCTTTTGACATGAACATGAGGAAAAATATCCCTTTGGCCAGGCTAGAGGAATTAGTCTCCATAGCACATTCTTGGAGGAGACCTACTCCTTAATATTGAGGAGCCACCTAGGAGCTGTTTACTTGCTTCTCTCCCAGCCACCCAGCTGTTACTCCCATTTGTGGTCTTAGTGCTAATTGCATAATGTCCTTAATTTATACCCGCTGGTAGATGTGATCACCACATTACCTGGAGGGCAGGCTTTAATTAGAGAAATTTCTGAACAAATTGTCTCAAAAGCTTGTTTAGCCTGATTAAATGCAAGGGTGTCTCTCCCCTCTCTTTTAAAAAAATGAGCATTTATTCTATACTAAAACTTTGCAGATAAAAAGCAATATCGGTGCTAATTAAAGCCTATAAAATGAACAGCAACATTACCCATGAAAACGAATTGGACTTTGTTGTCTGGAGCTGAAATATATATGACTCAATGCTACATTTATTCAACAGCTTTTGGCATTTCGTACTTCGCCTCTGTTAGAGCTAACAAGGTGAAACAGCAAACTGATTGAAAAAGGATAAACTGTGAAAGGCTGATACACTGATGTGAGATACTAATTCAACTGCGGCTTATGAAGGCAGATTAAAATCATATGCATTCACACCTGTGCATCTCCAGGCACTTGAACCAGCTAACATTAAATTAAACCTTCCGCATTCTTAATAGGTAGCAGGACGCCATATGAATTAATACAACGTTGTTGTACATTGAACTGCGGTGAAAATGAGACACATGTCATAAAAGCATCAACAAACTTTGATAATTCAAAAAAACAATTAGAGCCTGCTTCACCGTTCATATGGAATAATTTGGCTAAATGTCAAAGTCGGAAGAGTGCAAGAAATGAATCTGCCTGGGAGAATTTCGAAACTTCCCTGATTTTGTTACCAGCCCGGGTGAAGAGTGTTTGTATTCTTGTTCTTCATCAGCTGTCTGGTAGGTTCTGCTTCGGCAGGGTCTCAGTTAGAAAATGCATTAAGTTTAGAAATTGTATGCCCTGTTTGAATACGCAAGTGGGCGATAGTAAAGCATGATTGATTATTCGATCCTTCTGAGTAAACCTTTGTAAAGGACTTTCTCCTTGTCACTTTCTTAGCGAATGTTAGCGCCGCTTGAACACCGGAATCACTTTTAAAAATTGCCTGTGCCTCATTCCAAACCGTCTGATTATGTGGGGGTTTGTATAGACGTAGGAAAGTTTGCAAGGTGTTCTGCATGCTTGTGATGCACAGGGAGGGTTGAAAACCCACCGAAGTATGTAATCATTGAGCGAATGCACTTTGAATCGTAATCTTCAATTATAGCTCTGGACTGAGAGCGTTAAGAGTCCAGGCTGCCATCTTACCTTAGCCACTATCTTATCAACTTGCGGCCAAGTAAATGATCTAACTGATCTGAGGCCCCTTTGGGGTGGCCTGTTGTTATGTTTTAACTTAAACTAAGAAATTAAATTAATTTGAATTTCATCGTGTGTCCATTACGTAGTGTACACTGCCAGAAGAGAAGAGTTTTATTTTCTTGCAGTCTGGTGTCTTTCGTGATTAGAATATTATCTATGTAGATGTGGTCTCAGTAAATGCAGACCTAGGAGGGGTCTGTTCCCTGGGGGAACACAGCGCAGTCACCAGGTCCCCCCAGAAGCTCAGCAGCACCTAACGCAGCCTCCCTCCATGACCAACAGCTTTCTGCTTTATCTCGCATGAAACCACCTTGGGTGTCAGTGATGTTGTTCATTCTGGGAACTCAGATGTGTGAAAAAGACAAATGGATTTCAAATACATTAAGACATACAAAACTTATCGCCATAAGTAAAGGTCTATGCTTAATTTGCATTGTCTCACGTGTTAATTCAATCATTGATAAATTCAGTGATTGGTTGATTGCTTGATTAATTGCTCTATTCATTAGGTGCTTCCTCCATTTATTTATTAAACAAATATATATCTTTCAGAGATGTAAACAGTACTCCTATCCTATTAGAGGATCTCAGGAAGGTGGAGCCTCTCCTCTCTATGTTGGTAACCTATGCATTAACTTCATGCTTCCTCTATTGTTTGTTTGTTTTTTTTTCCTTCTCAGCAATTCAATTTTCCTTAGGCAAATTGACATTAATTCCAAAGCACTCTGGGAGAAGCATAGAAAAAAAGCTAGCCTTTTCCAAAGGCAAATAAGCAGCCATCGTGTCACCAGTAGAAAAGAGCCTCCTAACATGGAATCAGGGACGACAGGAGCCAAGCGAAAGGAAAAGCAAGTCTGATTCTGTGTAACATTGACTGAGCACCTGGACCCAGCTGTATCCGCAGCTACAACTTATACTTTCCACTTGCATGAGTTAATATATTCTCTTTTCTGGCTGAAGTAAATAAGAGATTTGACACCAGTACTCTAATATCTTGTCCCTAAAAAAATGACATCTTTACTACTCCTTGTTTAAACCACCTATTCATTCATTTTAGCAGCATATAATTTTAATACAAATATCCCAACTTTCCTATGTATTGACTTGTAGGATATAGCTATAAATTCTTAACATATGGATTACTTGGGTCTGGGGATATAGCTCAGTGGTGCACTGCCTGCCTGGCAAGGACGAGGTTCTGAGTTTGCTTCCAAGCATCCCAAAACAGAAAAATTTACAGAATTACTTGGCTTGTACTATAACAACAGAATATGCTAAAATGAGTAGATTAAACAACAGAAATTTATTTCTCACAATTCTGGAGGTTGAGAGAGCCAAGTTTAAGGTGCCAGCTGATTTGGTTTCTGTTGAGGACTCTCTTCCTGGTTTAAGAATATTTTTATATTTATATTGTGACCTGGTCTGGGTTATCATTCAAAAAATTAGTTAAAATTTCTTTGAATTAGTATAACAGAAGTTATGTCCTTACAGTACTTTTAATTTTTCTTGTAATGGTAACACTGAAATGGATATTGCATTCTGTTTGGATTTGTGAATTTACACATGTATTTGTTTCATTTTGCCAGTCAAAATATGAGCTTCTTTAAATGAATTTCTTTTCTAAAATTATGATTAGTTGATTTAGAGTGAAATCAATAATGCATATTGTTTCTATTTCAACCTGTCCTTGTCAGATTTAGGTGTAACTTTTAGGATGCTTTTCTGGTTATTGAAAGACACAATTCAAAGTCAATGATGTAAAGAAACTAAAAACATATAAAGAACTCAACATTGTCCATAATTTCACTACCATATGTACTCTTTTCTCATGGCTTTTTCTAAATTTGATTTTTTGAAATTAATTTCATATTACATACAACTTATTTGATTTTATTTTTTAAACTTTAACGGTATGCTGAGATATTCTTCCACTAAGCTATTTAAAAATCTACCTTTAAACTGTGACAAGAATTAAATTTGTAAAAGTATGGCTAGTGTTGCAATTAAAACACTTTTGTGCTATATATTACTGCATATTCTTCACAAATGTACTAAAAATTCTTCTAAATATATTTCTGGAAAATATTTTTATTACTGAAAATGAACTTTAAGGTTGAATTACTATGAAACTGAGTTCAGAATGAGGTCATTGACATTTTATATTAAATAGAAATTACCATTAGAAAATCTTTATTGAGCATTCGTCTGTTTTTGATAATCACAAATGACTCAAGGGTTGCTGGAGGTAGAAAAACACTCTTGTCAGAGTTAAATGAGATATATATATATATAAAGTATATCACATGAGATATACATTATAGATGTGATACATACATTTCAAAATTATTTCTAGGAAACTTTATATTAATGCTATTTAATTTATATTTCAAATACCTAAAGCAAATGAACAAAAGGCTACAGCAGAAGCATGAAAAACAAACAGTAGTGATTAAAACAAACATATCACATATGCCTAATTATTTATCCAATAATCAATTTTAGGGGATATAGTTCAGCAGTATAAATGCCTGCCTGGCAAGTGCAAGGTCCTAAGTTTGATTCTGGTACCAAAACAAAGAATTAATTTTACTGGACATATCAGAACCAAGTCATAAAATTTTATCAAAAGCATTTAGTAGCATTTCAAACACATATTTACCCAAAAATAATTCAAATGGCAAGATGTCAAATCCACTTGCATTGCAATAGTTTCCTACTCATGGAAAAAGTGCCCCTTCCATAACTGTTAAGCTAACATGTTGTTGTATAAAAAAGTATAAAAGTATTTCTCTTTTATTACCTCATAGTCAGTGTTTGCTAACAGAAATTGTGTGCAAATAACTCCAAGTTTTACTTCAAAGAGCCCATAAAGACACACAGGATTAACAGGAGAATCCGTTGAGATTTATTTAGATGCCAGAGACAGACAGCTCACCAATTCACACTTCAGCTCAGTGAAAGGTCTAGGAAAGCTGCCAATTCCAGATACTCCAAAGGTGCATGTGATGTCATAGAATTTCTTTCTCTCTCTCCCCACTCCTTCCCTCCCTCCTGCTCCCTATACCTCCCTCTTTTTTTCCTTTCTTTTTCTATGTTAATTTTCTTGGTGAAAGGTGTATTCTTAAGCAAAGCAATTGTTAATCCTGAAATGTCAACTCAAATGAATTAAGAAACACCCAGGGAATTAGTAAAGCATATTTGTATGTGTATCTGTGTGGGTCATGGAAGAGTGACTTTGAGTACTATTTCAAATCTCCACCCCTTCCTCTCTGGAACTATTTCACTGCTTGGCTTCTAGGCCTTTATGAACTTATCACCTTTGCTCTGCATTGTCTTTCAGTATGATGTTCCTTCCCTGGAGCCAGCCAACCTTGGACTGAATTTCCTCACTCCATAAACCAAATTAAGCCTCTCCACTTATGTAGTGGGTTTGGGTGTTGTGTCCCAGTAATAGGGAAGTTGACTAATACAGTGTTATTGTTGGTAACTGTGTCAACTTGAGGAGTCTAGAAGCTTAACTAAGTAACTGAGCAGTTCTATATCCTGGGGTGAAAATGACATGTCCTTACCACTCTAGGATGTTGTTCATTCTGTCAATTTGAGAAGTTTAAAAGTTCAACTAAGTGATTCAGCAGGAGGCCAGTGTCCGTCTTTTGTAAACATCCTCAGCTTGCGGAAAAGGAGAGCATGGAAATGGTATGGGTGGATTGCTGATATACAATATAAGGGAGGAAAGAGGCTTGCTCCCCCACTTTTTGTTCTTGTTGCTTCTGTTGCTTTGAAGTGCTGCCCCTGTGCCATGCCACTCTGCCTTGGAGCCAGCTGATTATGGACTGAAACCTCCACAAATTGTAAGCTAAATAAACCTTTCCTTCCTTAATTCTGGGTATCAAGTATTTTGTCTCAGCAGTGAGACAAAAGTAAACAAGATATACAGGCATTCTCTTTTCTCAGCAGTGGTAGAAGAGACAGCTATTGGTTCTCTTTTTCACTTGGTCCTTGATGTTCAATTTCTAAAGAAGAAAGGAAAGAGAACCTCCTGAGTCTCTTCAATAGAACAGCTTCAATCTCTGTGTGCTCTTATTCAAGTCATATTCTCCTGGGATCCCCCAAGAAATGGGTAAAGAAAGAGGGAGAAAGCTGGTCCCTTACCTCACAGATGGGTGGGGTCATTTCTAAAAGCAAAAAGATGGTTCTTTTTTCAGAGTGGAAAAGAATGTAAGAGTAGGAAAAGCAACAGTCTACACAAGTGAGGGAATAAGAGCAAAAAGAGTGTTTTTCTAGGCAGGATCTGTACAAGGTCCTCCAGCCAAAGAGTGAGTTAATAGCTGTATTATTTTCTTAAATCATTTTTAAAAGAAGTGTCTGGTTTTACTCCTACATTAGTGAATCAGCCATCCATGAAGATGAAATTGCTGTCAGATTAGACTAGAGGGTATGCACCTGCTGAAGAAATGCTTAGGAAGCTTGCCGAATGTTTCAGGCCCCAAGAGCCAGTTAGCAGAACACCACATAATTGGCAGACTCTTCTGGGAGTGAACTGCAGGCGCATTGGCCCCTAAAGAGGTATAAAGGAGTCCAGAGCAGTCAGGCTCAAGAGATAAACATTAAATAGATCGTCATTGCCTAACTGCTGATTTCAGATGACAGACACTTTTGAAAAAAACAAAAGACTTGAAAAAATAAAACTGAGAGGAACTCCACGTGTCCTTCTGGTTCTTTTTTTTCCCAGAGAACATTTACTAAAACACTTAGGTAGAATTAAAGGGACTTCAAAGACTGAATTTCATGCAGTGTGAAAGCGAAAATAAAAGAAAAAAAGAAAAGGAATTGAGTTTATTGCTTTCATGGGGGTGAAAACTGAAATTCCACTAATGCTAATCACTCAGTAGAGTATAATAGAAGTTTATGAACAGTCTAAAATTGAGAGTTAAGAAATAAATATTTACTTATTGATGTTACTAAAAATCTTCCTGGGAGAATGTTATAGAAACAAGATAAGGGAAAGCCTGTTCCTAGAAAAGAAAGACTTGTTGAGTGAATTTCAGCCCTTTAGATTGTCTAATGAGATATTTCCCTTTCACTGCCAGGATATGAAGAAATTATCTCCCTTGACTGGGCTGTGTTTTCTACTTTGAACATACATATAATTGCTCCTATGTCTTTATTCTCCTTTGGCATTTCTTATTTGTATTGCAGCATGTGTGTTTGTGCATGTGTGAATTTACTTAATATTGATCATTGCATCTCCTTTTAAACTGCATTTCCTAGGGAAAGAAGAGTTGTCTCATTTATAAAAAACAAATGAGTAGATAAATAAGAAACTAAGTGTATGTGAGGAATATCATCCTGGGCTCATGTTTAAAGATGGGAAATGTAGGGAAAGAAAAAGAACAGGCCTTAGGTATGGCGAGAGAGGCATTTAGAACTTGAGCAGGCAGAAAGAAAGATAAGAATCCTTACCAGCCTACTGAGAAGAAGAGTCAGAGGAGAACTGGTGCTCTGTGGAACACTAGACTCACAGAATAGGCTTCTGACACCTGAGCCAGTAAGTTTCCTCCTTCTTGTCTCAAAGCTTTGGAGAAATTCCATGATCCAGACAGCTTTAAACTTCTTCCTCTTTGCTCATGACTTCCTTGCTGTTTGTCCTTTTCATTTAAGGACCATGTTCATTTAATACTTCATTTAGTAATTGGTACTACAATAATAAAATTGAAAGTAGCTTCTAAGAAACTGCAGGTGCCTTTAAGGATTTCCTTAGGTAAATTATCAGTCGGCCTTAACAAATTTTTTGAGTATCTACTAAATGCTAGACATCATGCTCAGTAGTATGGGCGAGATAAGAAAAACAAGATTTCCATCTCCAAGGAGGTCACACACAGCAATCAGAACAGAGTCACAATACAGCGTGATAAGGGCTAGTTTAGTATTGCAATAATACTTTGGTAGTATTGAAGACTGTGATTAATTCTACCTGGCAGAATAAGAACTCAAAACTTCACGTAGGAGCTGACATTTACAGAAGAGGATCTTGTTAAGCTGGAGAAGGGGAAAGTATGCATAATCCAGGAAAGAAAACACAAGCAAAGGCAGATACAGCAGAAAATCCTCATTGTTCTGCAGAGAAGACTTTTCCCATTGGTAGCATGTGTTGGGTAATCACACAGAATCTAATGTGCTGATTCTTTAAAATGTTCAGGGTAATTTCTTCCTAAAAAAGACAACCATATAAAACTGGGGTCAGCACAGTTTCTATAAAGATTCAGTCTTTTCATGCACTTGGGTCTGGATTATGTATGACTCTGGCATTAGAACATGTAAACAGTCTAGATGATATGTAGACATGTAAGTGGATGAGCATAGCAGTATCCCAATAAAACTTTATTTGTAAAAACAAGCAGCCATAAGAAGCCATTAGTTTATTACTTCTGCCTGATGTCATGAAGCAGATTATAACCTTTTCCTGGAGAAGCAAGTAAGGGTTCTAAGGCTGTGATTCAGTCCCAAAGTTGCCCTGTGTACCTGAATGAGGTACCTGTGAATTTAACACTTTTAAGGGAGATTTGTGGTTTGACTAATTTTTACATGGCAACTTTAAATACAATTTTAATTCAAAGAAAGTAGTAGAGAAGTTTGCAGAGCAGTAAAGTTTCAAGCCCCTCTCTAAGATTTTCTTTTCTATCTCACCATTTCTTGTACCAAACTGAGAAAATATTTTCTAACAAAAAGTCACTTTCCATTTTTAAAAGACGCTCCAGATTTGCGTTTTCTTTAGCTGATGTCTTCACCACTTCATTTTGTTTTAAAATCTGTTCAGAACCACAAAGAGGTGGGAGAAAGTTTTCTGGGAGTGAACAGGTGGGAAGATTGAATAGCAGAGAAATCAATGTAGTTTTCCCTAGAGCTTCCTGGGTAAAGCACAGCAAATGCAGATAAGTGGCTCCACTTGTCATGAGACAGTCAGTTGTGTGTTCACAATACTATCGCTACTGGGAACATAGAGGACCTTTTTTCCACATACTCGCATAGTTCGTCTGACAGATTTTCCCATCAGCTGACCTTTGTTAAAACCTTAGGAATACAACATGAAGCACCGCCGAGACCATTAGTTTTTGATCCTTTGCTCTTGGGCAAATAATGCAAATCGTTTAACCAACAGCTTAATTCACTCCATTTGTCCCGTGTGACTGTCCAGTTTACACTTAGATGTCACAGTGTCTTTTGCAGGCTTTCTTTCTTTTCCAACTGCCACTTCCCACTAAGAAAGTCTCTCTTGAGATTCAGACATGGCACTCTCTGTGTTCGCCACAGGGATTTTTAATGTTCACTTTCTTATGTTGTTACTCCTATTGATTTGTTAATTTTCCCAAGTGTAAAAACACCTGAATAGGAAAATCTAACTTCTAGGTGAACCATGTTAATATGTATGTGCTTGGCATAATTATTGTCATGCTAAACTTGGTGGTTGTAAAAAGTTTTCCTGTACATTTAAGATACACAGAGAATAATATAATTTCAACTTCCCAAATCATTATACATTTACCTTATATATTTGATACCCTGTTGAAAAGACAATAAAGATCTTAAAGAATATTTATAGAGGGTATTATTTTTATTTAAATGTTACATTTCTGGATGTTCATATGTACAGATGTATATATGATTAACAAGAATAGCATTTTTTTCTAGCTACTGCAAATGGAAAACTTTTCCTAAAATATACATTTTTTACTGTTTCCCCTATTAGCAAGTAGATAGTCAATCTGTCTCATCAAATGTCATGTTGAAGGTTAGAAAAAGAGCCTGTAGCTTCATTCAAGGTTATTATTTTAGGATTCCTTCTGGTCTTCTCTATACTTTTCTTCTTTTGTGTCCCTTTTGTGCTTTGGATATAATCAGTCCTGTCATTTCTTTATTTAAGGTCTGTTTACAGTTTTCTACATTCAACGAGCTTTTCAAAAGTGGAGGTTATGTTTATTAAGTTCGGGTTTTTCAATGCGTTGCATCCCACCTGACTACCAGCAGATACCTAACTGTCAAGTTCATAAATTTAGGATGGCTAATATCCAGCACAACATTTTCTGATCCTTGGAGACATATATTAGCATTTTGATTTGTTTTTTTTTTTTTTTGCAGCAAGTCATCTTTGCCTTTAAGATACACATAGATATATGAGGAAAGAGAATATATAATGAAGAAATATTCTAGTTCCCACGTGACCCTTTGGGGAGCTACGGTTGCCATAGCTTAACACTGAACAGATGGAAAGTCATTCAAAGTTTGGCCCTGTCCACTTCTGATTGCTGGACAGTTACTGATTGATTGAAGGGTTTCTTGACTGGATCACAGCTATCTGGACTGCCAGGCACTAAGAACTTGAGTTTAATTATCTTGAAAGATTACAAAAGGTATTGGCTGTGCTATAATGGAAAAACAGTTACTTGTGTACAAATCTGACCTTTCTGAGTGTGGAGCTTGCCATTTATATTATTACAGTACATTTTCCCACTAGATTTGGATGGGACACCTGATGGGGTTTTCCTTGACTGTTCAGAGCACAGGATCAGGCAGTGTGAATTCTAAATTCAAATCCTTATTCTCACACTTACCAGATGTGTGCCTATTGGGTAAGAATCATGTGAAATCACTAGCATAATACCTAGAATAATAAAAAAAATTAACTATGTAATCATCCAATGTCCATTGATGCCTGCATGTGATTTCAGAGCAAACAAGAAGACAGACAAGGTATTTTCTCTTGAAGAACATATACATTAATGACCCTCCATAGTTAGTCTATTTAAAGACAGAACAATACAGGACACCAAGTAAGTCTTCTCATTGTGTGATTAACATGGTTAATTAAATTAGCAGCTCCCCCAAGCATGGATTACAGACTACTCCCTCCTGATTTCCAGGAGAAATCTACATCCTAGAATTCTGTGTTGCTCTTCTGAAGATATGTAGAAAGAGATAACAAACATCCAGATTTTGGGATCAAGGGGAGTTTGAAATGCCAGGAATATAGGGAAAATGAAACTCCATCCTTTGAACACACTAGCAATTCTTCCCTAGTAACACTGCCTGAGTTTAGTATACATTTTTCTATTGGCAGATCCTCACCAGCTACCACTGGCAAAGGGACCAGTGAGTTTATTGTGAGGAGCTGAATGGCTCCTGATCACAAATTGGAGGAACCAGGTGGGTAGAAGTGTAGCAATGCATTTTTCTAGAATGTTCTCTTTCTTCATTTGGCAAAGACTTTCTGTTCACATTTTTGAGGATAGTAGGAAACAATACTTAACTTTATAACCTTGATTCATATCCTTTCTCTTAATGGGCCTGAGAGGACAATTGAAATTTATATTGCCTGATTGAAAAGAGGCTTTATTTGACCTGGACACAAAGTTAGCCTTCCAATACTTCCCTAGTCACAGAGCCATAAAAAATTAATGTGTAGAATTTGTACCTTACAAGATAAAATAAATGAGATAGCATTTTACTGGTAAATAATCAATAGCCTATAAAAAACCTAGAATATAACTCTCTGATTTTTGTGGAAAGACGTTTTATGTTGGTCTTTTAGGGTATTTTTTTCCAGTAGAGTTAGAATAATTGTAGGATAGATTTTAGAAGTAGTGTATTCAGGAATAAAATAATTCAGGAGACAATATTTCAACTTGATAAATAATGCTTGGTTAATTACAATAATGTTTGGTATGTAGATCTTTTTTCCACTAAATTTTTAAATTTAGAAAAAAACATAATATTTATGTTTGTCATTGAGAGAATTTAAAAGGTTTATTAATATTCAGAAACATGTACTAATTTCCTTTGAAAGGAGATAATTTAGTGGCTAGAAAATAAGCATTAGCTTTGGAACTGATCAATCTGAGTTAAATTCTAGCTTTTCCATTACTCCCTATGTGACTTCAGACAAATGATTTACTCTTGATTTTTTTTTAATGTGAAAAATAACAATGAAGATGCCTGATGCTTTAGTAGCATAATGTGATATTCCCCAATGAAAATGGAGGAGAAAGAAATCAAACTGCACTATCTTCAGAACTTTAAGGAAACAGCAAATTGCTAGGTCCTCAATCTTTCAGTTTCTCATATAATAAGTCTTAGATGGGGCTAAGGGTTAAAAAAAAGAAAAACTCCAGATAGATATGGTCCCTCTCCTTACAGAGTGGCCATAATAGAAGATAAAGACAATATAGACAATGAACTAAATGGAATATTCCTTTTGGAGTCAGACAGACTGTGAGTCCTTGCACAATATAATTTTTGACTCTCAGGTTTCAAATATATAAAATAAACATTAAAGTTTATACATTTACATCTCTTAGTATAGTGATTTAGGCCTATCATATAGTTATAGTAGATGCCCCTTATGTAATATTTGCACTTGGACCTGCATATTTGTAATTCTAGCACCCTGGGATGCTGAGACAAAAGAATCCCAAATTGGAGCTGATCTTGTACCACTTGGAAACTTAGGAAGATCTCACCTGTTAAAGTTTGTGTCTGGATGTCTCCCCAAAGCTTCATGCAGTCATAGGGTCATGGGTTTTTCAGGGGTGCCTGAATCTAGAGTTTGTGATCCTGGCATTAGGGTGTGTGATCAGTCCTCTAATTGCTTAGGCACCCCCTTCTAATACCAGCAGCTTAGATAGACTCTAAAAGGGGCAGAGGGATTCTGTTAAGGTCAGTTGTTGACTTTGCTGGCTTCTGCCACCTTGAACTGTTCTGCAAAGCCACCCTGCCCTGAGCTTAGCCAATTATGGACCGCAACCTCTACAAACTGTGAACTAAATAAACGTTTTCTTCCTTAACTTTGGGATTGAATATTTTGTCTTAGCAAGGAGAAAAATAACTAAGAGAGTGACATAGCAGGACCCCATTGCAAAATAAGAAAATGGTTAAGGATGTGGCTTAGAGTGAAGGCCCTGGCTTCAATCTACAGTACTGACAAAGGTAGAACTTGCAATAATTTTGAAAGTATTATCACCTATAGTTTTATCTGAGAAAGATGCTATTACCCTGATTGTTTGTGTTTATAAATATCTGCTTGCCCAGTTCTAACATTTAATTTTAAAAGTGGATAATGTAGCTTTCAAGGTTAAGAAGAATCACATTACTAGCTCATCAGTGTAGATACGTGAAATAAAAACCTTTCTCTCAAGCCAATTCATTCTATTAGTGTCTATATTTCTCCATAAATTATACAGATCAGCCACAGAATATTAGGTACTTAGAATTAATCTGTTCTTCATTGTACAAACCAAGTTTGAAAAATATGTTCTTGTGATTTTGTTTTTTATTTTGATCTTGCACATTTTAGAGTTTCATCTTATATCTTGGTGTACATAGATGTACCAAAAAAAAAAAAAATAGTAAGTATGGAAAAAAGGTGACTCCACAAATTCCTCCATCCAGCTGAATTTCAATTCAAGTTTTATTTCATTCAAGCCTAATATTTACAAACTTAGGGGACCCACAAGGGCTCCCAGTTCTTAATTAAAATCACTATCACATTGCCTAGAGGAAAAATCTTCTTTTCCACGTTTTTCTCCTTTCGTACAAAGTTCCAGAACATTAAGACAACAGCTATTGACCTAAGATTTTTAACTTTATATAAGCAGAGTGTGATTTCCACCATATCAAATCTGGTATTTATCATTTTGGCAGACTCCTATTGCAGTTGAAATTTCTCGGAAGACTATGAAAGAAAGACATTATCATATAGAACACTGCTGATTTGGAGTACAAGATCTTAAAATAATCCTATGGGATAATTTGTCTAACTTCCTATTTTTCCCTTGATTTTATTCCTTAATGTAGCTAAAATAAGCTACATTATTTTTTTAATTTGGCCAATCAGTTTAAAATTAAAGACATGTCCATTCCACATGGAGGCATAATTAAAGTCACCATGAATCAGCTCTTTTCCTTATTTAATTTCTTTTATTTGAGCCCAAGACATATTACATGTACAATTCCTAAAAGAAACCTACCTACAACAAAGATGTTAAGTATGATTATGCAAAAATAAACATGCTGACTTCTTATGTTCCTCTTAGATGAGAATTTTCCTGAACTACTTTTGGACTGAGAATTGTTCTTTCTCAATCATATTCATCATGTAACTCTACTATCAACTTTCTGTATCTCATTAAATCTTTTTTCTGTGATGTGGTGTTAAACCAGTAAGACTGGACTGAGCTGAGTTCACTATTAACTTTTCAGACTTGTGAGTTTTTCACTTAAACCAAGCAAGGCTAAGCAAGGCTATGCAAGGCTATTCACAGTGTCTTGTATGTTTTTCATCCACTTACATCCTGTGTCTTTATGTACACAGGGTGATAATGAGAATTCTACATCTTCAACTTCGTCTATGATTGATGGTCCATAGCTTCTAAAATCCTTATAATTTCCAGGGAAAAATAAGTGCTAGGAAAATCTTGTGTTCTTATGTTTGGCTTCTTTCTGAACTCCAGAAACATTGTTCCTCATGTCCCTATAGAGAGGGGTGCTGGAAACTATTCATTCTATTATCTAATCTCTGACCCTTGTTCTTGACAAAAAAACTCCTAAATTCTTTGGATTTTTTTTAAGGGTGAGGAACATCTTTTGGATTGCAACTTTCAGTATCTCCTTCCCTACTTGAGAGGACAAGAACATTAACATGAGAAGGTTGAGATGACCAACGGGGCTCAGTGACGTAGTCAGTCGTGCTTATGTAGTGAAAGCTCTGTTAAAAATCCAACAGGACGGGGTTGGGCTGAGTTGTGAGGCAGTGGTGGTGGCAGGCCTACATGGCTCATGGTGCCTCTCCCTTCTTTTCCTCTCATACCTCAGCCTGTGATGTTCATCTGTATCCTTTAGTATGGCCTTTATTAATAAACAAGTAAATGTATATGAATAAAATGTTTTCCTGAGACCTGTGGGGTGTTCTATTAAATGAAATGAACCCGAGGAGGGGTGAATGAAGACTCTGATTTACAGTCAGTCCATCAGAAACCCAGGTCCCAGCCTGTGCTTACTGTTGGGGTCAGAAGTGCGGGCAGGTTTGCGTACATAGCCTCAGCCCACGGTATCGCACGCTGTCTTCAGGTAGACAGTGCCAGAATTGAAGTCTTTTACAGGACACCCGGCTGGTGACTGGTGGAGAGAAATGCAGAATTGATTCGGTGGTTGGTGGGGAAAAATCCCACACCTTTTGGTGATCAGAGATAAAGTCTTTGTATTGTACTAAATGAGAGAATAAGAAAGTGCTTTTTATCTCCTGTCTCAACATAGATCCCTCCTTTTTGGAAAGACCCTTTTTCTATTTCACAGGTTCAGTTCTACACATCAGATCTCCCAGGCAACTATTTCTGATCATGAACTGCTATAATTTTCTTGTCTTTTTAAGATTTTTATTTACCATTATAACTTCTCATGTGGCTAATTTGTTTCCCTTTAATTAAATAAAAAAAAAACTATTAGAAATCAGATGTGGTTGCAGACACTCATAATCCAAACAGTCTAGGAGCCTGAAGAAGGAGGATAGCAAGTTTGAGCCCATCCCAGGCAACTTAGCATCTTAAAGATACCCTGCCCTAAAATAAAAATAAAATAAAAACTGTTATGGGTATAGTTCAGTATGAAGGTCCTGGGTTCAAACCTGAAATACTTCCTTTAAGTCTGCAAAGAACAGAGAGTGGAGTGGGAGGATGTTCAATATTTGAGAGCAAATTTACAAATCACTTTTGAACTATGGTCCATGCACTATGATCAAAGTTGACGAAGCAAAAGTAAGCCAGGCATTTTCTTCCCACATGGAGCTTATAATGCAGTAAAAAGACAAAAATTGACTGCATAAGGCAAGTGGGAGGGAGCTGAGACATGCTGGGTGGGAATGCTGCAGGAGCCCAGAGCAAGGTCCCAGTAGCGTGAGATGAGGGATGGGGCCAGGGAAGCCTTCTTTGAGAAAAAGATACTGATGGGAACCCTAAAAAATGAAAGAGAGTTATGCAACTAAAGAAAGACGATGGGATGACTTTCCTTTATGATTGCTGCTCAGTGTGAGGACCAGGAGTCAGCGCATCAGCATCACTCAGGAGCTGCTGAAGATGCAGAGAACAGACTGCACCTCAGAACCACCCCTTCACCATAGTATCTTCTGCGCATCTCCAGGTGAAGCCAGAGCGCAGTCCAGTTTGAGAAGTACAGCTCCTGGCAACCTCCCAAAAGGAACTGCATGTGCATTCCTCTGTGGGATCCACAGGCAGAGCTCCTTCCTGTCCCCAAGAGACTGAATGATGACATAGATATCCCTATTATTTCTCAAGTTACACTAGGAACTCTCCAATAAAATCATTTGTTGTTTAAATTTGTAAGATTCACATTCAGTTGCTTGCACGAAAAGTGCCCTAATTGGCATGATTTTCGTTCCCCAAATGCTAGGAAAAAATTATCAAAACCAAAGTTATGCATTGCATTTTAAATTCAGTTTTTAATAATATATTTCTATCACTTCATATATGCTCCAAAACAATACAGCACACATGTAGTTTAAAACCAATTGGTTTTGCCTGGTGTTAAGAATTTGATGCATTGGGCTGTTTGCTTGAGTTTTCTCACTTTCAGTTGTATACATTTAGCTTATGAGGACAGTGGTTGTCATCTATGGTTATATAAGAAAACTTCCAAGATGTAAGTGTATAAGACAATAACAAATACTATCCCACAGTTTCAATAGGCAAAGAAGGAGGAATTTAACTGGGTAATTGTGCTCAACATTTGTCATTAGGTTACAGTCACGATGGCAGTCAGGGAAATGCCGTCACTTGAAGGTCCACCTGGGCATGGTGAAGCCTCATACTCATGACTGTCATGTTGATCCATGACTGTCATGTTGATCCACTGCCTCACAGGATCAACATGACAGTCATAGTTCAAACATGATTGTCATGTTGATAAGGCCTGTAGGAGGCCTTATTCACACCATGCACTTCTCTACAGATATACTTGTGTGTTCTCATGCCATGGGAGTTTTTTTCTCCTAGGGAAAATCATCCATGAAAACAAGGCAGAAACAGCAATATCTTTTATGAGGGAGGCTCTGATATTTTATACCATACCTGCAATGCCCTATTACATATAGTTCAGCACCATTCAGTGGGTGAGGTTGTTCACAGGACTGTGAATACCATGAGGAAAGAATGCCCTCAGCACCACTATCAGGATGAAAGGGCCATTTTTTTCTGCTCCTAACTGTTGTTTAAAATAAGGGCCAGATATAATAACATATCAAACATCTGCTATGACACAAAGCTGACAATAAAAAACACTCCATGGGAGTTACTTTAATATATACAAAGTTAATGCTAGGAGTATGATAGCAAACAGTTACATAATACTTGACACAAACAATATCATATCTGATAGCTACATTACACTTGATGTGAGCCTTGCACTGTTCTAGTGACTTTCTGTATGTTACTGGAATATCCTTACAACAAACTCATGAGTGATAATTTTGTCCTTATTTGGCAAAGGAGAAAACCAAGTGACAGATTAAGTAAGCAGTATTGTTAATGTTTCTCCTACCTTTGTGTATTAACACTCTTGACTTTACTACTAAATAATAGAAGAAGCAGCGTAATAAGGCATGTCAGTGTGGGTGATTAGCATGGTGGATTTCTGAGACATCAAGGAGCACCTGTATTCACTAACATCCAGTGATGGAAAGCAAAACATAGGAAAGCAGATACAAGAAGTTAAAAAATATATAGTTTTAGCTGTCAGGATACTTGAAATGCAACAGTGAAAGAGGAAAAATGCAACCATTTTTATTTTGGGTCACTTTCCAGAATGATAAATAATCATATTCCATATTTTTTATTAGTTCCTTAAATAAATATTAACTGAACATCTATTCCATGCTAGGTCCTGTGTTATGAACTGGAATGCTGTAGTGAGCAATGTAAACAACGTTCCTCATCCACATGGAGCTTGTATTCTAGTCAGGGGAGATGGGCATGAATTATATAGACTAATGTCAATAAAACATACAGAGGACTAGATATGGCTAAGAGTTAAAGACAAAGACCTAAGCACAGATGAGGGATAAGAAATGTCAATGGCGGGGCAAAGGAGGAAATAGACTCTTCATGGAAAATCTTACTGAGCCAGTGACCCAGTGGGTAAATGACAGCTAGATCTTTTTTTGTGAATGTGTGTTTTTGAGACAGGGTCTCGCTATGCAGTTCATGCTGGCCTTGAGCTCACTTTGTAACCCAGGCTGGTCTCAAACTCACAATAATCCTCCTACCTCAGCCTCCTGAGTGCTGGGATTATGGGCATGCACCACCACGCCTGGTGAGAGAGCTAGATTTTGAACATCATTGTAAGCAAGGAGATCAACAAGGGCAAGGGCTCAGCAGTATACATATGCACTGTAATTTTAAGGAACAATCAGAAGAAAGATTAATTCAGAATAAATAAAGGGGGAGAACGAGGGAGTGGGTTTAGATTTAGAAGCTGAGACACAGGTGAATGAACACAGGTCATGTATGGCTTTGGGGGTTACAGTAATGACTAGCTGGGATCCTGCTGCTTCTGTACTGTAAACAGGTTGAAAGAAAACAAGGACAGCAGAAGCCCAGGTGGGGACTTTGTAGCCATTCAGGTAAAAGGCAATTGTGCTTGGTCTACAGTGTAGCAGGGGAGCGGTGAGAAGCAGGAGACAGAATGGGGCACTCATTGGAAAATAGCTACATTCTCCCCGCTCCTGCTGCCTTTAATCATGACAGTGATGCTGAGGGCGCAGGTGTGATCAGGGACAGCAGCTGTGATGGAGCGGAAATAGAGTGATTGGATCCTGGTAGCAGAATGCATGTGCACACAAGATTGCTGTTGGGTGGTTTGGGAAAGTACACAAGCCCCACTACCTACAAAAATAAGACTATTTAAAACAAAAGAGATTTGAGTGATCTACTGAGTTACTGAGGAAAGGTTCCAATGTATAAAGATTTTTCTTTTTTTTTAAAAAAGGGTACTCTCAGGGTGCAGAGGGATGTCTTCTCAGAAAGTGACAACTGACTGATTATCAAAGAAAGGTTTGGCAAATTCTCCTGGCAGTCAAATAAAAAGTGGCCCCCCAGAAGATCAAAGAATATATTTGTTGAATAATTAAACTTATTTCTAGAATTTTCATCTAATTGTAGCCATATTCAAATGCAAGCCAAAATTAAATTGGATTATCAATATTTCCTCTCTTCAACAAAAGCAAACATAAGGTCAGGCACAATGTATATCAATATAAAAATAATCTGAGGTAGTGGGAGATTCAGCTGCTATCTCCAGCATGGTCAGAACAGAAAATATATTCCTGGTAGAAGAAGTTAGAGTCTTTTGAAATGATCGCTCATCCTGAAAATATTTCAGCCTCTACTGCAAAACGAAGCACTCTTGAGTAATTCCCAAAACATTTTCAAAGCTTTTCCTTGTTCACGTTTGAAATCACTGATACCATTATAAAATTTAATATTGTAGACCTGGAAAATGATGAAGATAATTTAATCTGGACTTCTCTACTCTCACCTGTTCAACAAATGAAATAAATGTGGAAGAAGGAAGTGAACAATACACTCAGTGACACCAAGGCTAATTAGTGTCAAGGTAGGGGCTGAAAAGAGAAGAATGCTTTCATCATTTTCGTTTTGATGTCATATTAATGCAACCACAGTTCATTCACAAATCAGTGAGTGGTATTCTTTTTTTCACCAAAATATCGAAAATGCCTGTGTTTCCTGTTTAGAGTCACATGGGGATCTCCAGTCCTTTGATAAAAGTCCCTCTTCTTCACCTGGATCCAGCACTAGGATGTGACAAATGAAGTAGTTTGTTTGGGTGTAATTCTTTAAGGGGAGACAAAGAAAAGTCCGTAATTAAGATGAGCATCCGTAATTTGTGCACCGCGTCAGGTAAGCATCAGCTGTACAAGGAAGAGATCCGTAATGTGAGCCTGCTTTTCCATAACGTGTTGATATGTTGTTACATATTTTGTGTTACTTCAGATTTTTAAAGTGTTGTAATGAATATTTATTTAAATGCTGAGTTCTGGGCATCCCTTCAACTTTGCCCTGAGGCAATCACGTCACTCATCTTCCCACCTGCATTGGCTCTGTCCAGATGACTGCTTTTACCAAAAGGAAAGCAAGAAATATTCAAGGTTTCAAGGATTCTATTGTTAAAGATCAGTTCCCCCAAAATTATTTGGAATGCTCAGCCTCTGAACAACTTCTCTAAAAGTATAGCACTTTGAGATGTTAGGACAATGGGTGTTAAGAAGAAACCAGTCACTATGGAAATCTAAATCTTCCTAAGAACCTCAAAGATCAAGAAATATATCAGTGCTCTTTACCACATCACAAGGGAAGGCAACCAAACCACTGTGATCATGGCGAATGATATTTCCTCACACAGCCCGTTCTAACTGAGATCGCTTAGAATGGTCTTCTTTCCCCTGACTGAAGCAGATACAGTCTTTCTTCTTAAAGTTTCACATATTGGCTCCCATTGACTTCCTTGAGCTATTACGTAACAAGACTAACCCCTTTTAAAATTTGAACGCAAATACAAACTGGCATCCTCTTGAAGCAAGTCATTTTCCTTTCAGACATTTATCCTGAGGAGATAATTGTTAACATCCTACTAAATGTTTTTTGGGACTTGAACTCTGTTGAACTAAGAATGAAGTTTCTTTCCCTTTCATTGATTTCCTACCACCTTGTTTAGTGAAATTATGAATCATTTCTAATGTTTTTCTTGAATTATTTTTGGTTCTTTTTAAAATAAAAGAAAGAATGAAGTTTCTGGTAGTCAGCATCATCGTATTTCATGCTCAGATCGGGTTCTTAGTGCTGAAAATGTGCTGATCTTTTTGCTCTGGCTACTCACCAGAAACTGCTGATGAAGTTTAAATAATATGAAGGTTTAGAACCAAACTTCAGGGATTTTTCTCCTTAGATCTGGAAAGGAGCCCAAGCATCTTCCCCAGGAGATTCACATGCTCAGATAGGTTGAAAACCACTTCTATCTTATATTCAACTAAACAGGAGCCATATATCCTTTCCTTTCTCCAAGTCAAGCTAAGATAACTTCACATTAAAATATTTTATTTTGTTTCACTGAGAAACTGTTACATTTAACTCTCTGTATTTAAGCTTCTCCTGAAAGTACAATAATTGCTTTAGTGCTAAAAAATGACTATGTGGGGATTGATTACTTTAGCTGGATTGGTCAAAGGGTAGAAAAAATAGGCAAATAAAGTGGCACTTCAAAGCATTGTGTCACAGGTGGTTTAGAAATCAGAGAAATCTCAGTGAATTTTCTGGATTTTAACTCAGGAAAAACATGTAGTTTACAAAACAATTAAATGAAGGATAAAGATACTATTTTGCCTGGAAAATTATGTGCCTCCACTATTATCTCTCTGGGGCAGTACGAAAAGTCTGCAATGAAGGAAAGAAATATACCAGTGTGCTTATTTATTTCAGGGACTTATATGCCATTATAGACGACAGGTATTATCATGATGGCATTATATTTTAATGTGATATATGATAATGATAATATCAGCTTCTATGACATATGCTATGAAATATTTGATAAGTTTAAGGAAAATGTTAATTCAAACCAGGGGAGTTAAAAATAGTGCAGGTTAGACAGGTTTATCTAAGCTAATATTTTTATTGGGGTTTCTAATTGATGAAAAGATAAGAAGTGTCTCTAATTATTATTTTAGGATAAACATTCATTGACTTAATGAAATTTTATTGTGTCTCATTAAAAGTTGAGTTTAGACGCAAAATCCAAGTCCCACAATAAGGAAGAATAGCATGTGTGGTCTTGCTGTCTGTTTATTTGGGCAGAATCAGAATCGCTTTAAAGTCTGGCTGTATTCCCTGTTTTTAAACTATTTTCCATTTATAAGCACATAATGGCCACAAGGAAATACCTTTAAGTTTTTTCTGCTCTCTGAATTGGTTCTTTCAGGATATAACTTACAGTTGAAATGCATGTCTTTAATTGAGAGTATTTTTATTTCTAAGATCCATCATACTTATGAGCAAGGGTTGTGTGCCAAGCACTGTGCTTGAATCTCTAGATTCAGAGATGAATAAGGCATTCTGCTTATTCTCGTGGGGTTTTTTTGATGTTGTTTTTAGCTAAGTCTCAGAAAAGATGACATTGCTCTAACAGAGCTCATCTACTGTGAGTCCAGGGTAGCCCTCCAGTATAGCTTGGATAGTTACACTAATAAACTACAGCCCCTTTTATCATATATGATAAAGTTGAATTGACCCATTGTATCTAAAATAAAGGACTATAGTTTGTAAGTATTGATTACTTTAAATATTTCAATGCTACCTATAGTAACTTAATTTAAGTGATGATTTTAATTTATAGTAACTTAATTTTAAGTGATGACTTAAGTGATGTTTTCAGTTTACAAGAGTTAACAAAATTAATATCCATTAAGGAAAAATATCTGGATTTTAAAACAAGGTGTATTACTGCCTTACTTCCTGAATATATTGACTTAATTGATCCCACTAGTGTCATTTGTCAAATAGCTCCAGGAGAGTTATAGGTGTAGGAATTAACTGGGACAGGATATCTTCACATATTTGGAGCTAACTTTTTTGGAAAAGCATCTTTCTCTGGATTTGCTAGGCTGTGTTAAGTAAATTACTGCTGATTTGGGCCCTTTGTACCGTAGTCAAATTTCACTGTAAATGCAGATTATCTTTGACCATTTTCCTTGAGCTAGAAAAGTCTGCTTTGTCGACTCAGTGTACAAAATCATCAGTAACTGAGCAAAAGGACACATAAATGTGAGAAATTTTTGAGAAACCCTCCATGCTATAGTTGTCCTGCATGTCAGGTTGGATTCATTGCGACAGAAACGGCTCACACAATGCCCACTGGACTTGTTTTCACAGGCTGTTCTGCCATCTGTAGCATTAAAGAATATCCATTATGGCTGTCTTGGGGCTGCTGTTTTAGAATTGATTACAAAGTGTTCATGATGCATTACCCAAAGTAGATTATTGACTTAAATTTGAAAAAAAAACTATGCTAAAATAAATCAGAAACAAATGATAAGCTGTTTTAGATTTTATAGCTGAACTGAAAACACACATATTTGCTTGAGATAAATCTCTGCTATTATAATTTTTTAGCCAAATGATAGTCACAGAAAATTAATACATAATGTAATTTACTCCAGAAAACACTTTTTCTTTTATTTGTGCAATGAAGGCACAGCTCAAAAATCCACAAATAATAGATTGTAATAAGCAAGGAAAAGGTCTTTTTTTTTCCTTAAGTGTGGCATTCGAGGGAACAGGAATTACCTGAACAGAGCTAAACATGTTCTCAGAACCTGTACGCTGAGATTTACTGACTTTCTCAGTTTAGGAAACCAAAAGGTGATATGTGCATTTCAAGTAATTTACTTAAGGTTGTACACCTTTCCCTTTGCTGACAGTTTTAGATACTCTAAGTCAATTCTTTTTAAAAACCTTTTCAAAGAGAGAAAACAACAACAAAAATGATACAGAATTTCAAAACAAGATGATAAGAAATTAACAATGGTTTACTATATTGCATATTGTTATCTTCAAAGTAGTTGCTCAGTGGGCTGGGGATTTAGCTGGGGCTGGAGATTTAGCTGGGGCTGGGGATTTAGCTCAGTGGCAAAGCGCCTGCCTGGCAAGCGCAAGGTCGTGAGTTCGATTCCTGGTACCGGAAGAAAAACTAACAAACAAAAAAGTTGTTGCTCAGATTACCAAGTACAAACATGCAAAATTTATTAAACAGTATAAGCTCTAACTATTCCTTTCAATGAACTAATAGAAATTAGTAGTACAATTACCTTATGTATCTTGTGTGTATATTTTTTTTCCCCCTCCTTTTTTTTTCTCCATCCCAGTTGTTCTTTCCTTTTGAGCAGTTTCTTTCCCTTTGAGGTTTTCTTTTGTTATTAGGTTGCAAAAGCAATGTGTTTGTCCAGCCAGTGTTTAAAATCATGGGTTTGGACCTGCATAAGCACAAAGATGTTGTTTAAGTAGCCACCAGAGGAGTTATTCTAATTCTTTCCTTTCTTTTTCATGCAGCATCTTTGCATTCCTCATAAAGCACAGTTGTGAGAACATGTTCTCAGCCTCAAAGGACAAATTATTTTCCAATATGTTACCAAGGTAAAATGGTAAAGCTATTATGCAAATTAGATGCTTAATTGCTGCTCTCTATTAATCATGAAAGCTTGATTTGGGAGTGATCCCAGAGGTCATTCAATCATTGAGTGCACATTTGCCCCGAGAAACCATAACAGAAACCGGATCAATCTGATCCCAGCATAAACATGGGTTGTGCTTTGTGCCCAAGCGCAGTAAGCGTCTCTGACCGGAAGCTGAAGGACTCGCTTGAAGACAGTTTTGGCAAATCTTTTTACCTCAGGGTTGGAAGTTTCTTTTTTCCAACGTGGACATTGTTTTTGTGAATTCCTGATGTCCATTACCCTTTCTGAATAGAGCATCGTGTTTCTCTCCTGCTGTTGTCTGTGGGCTTGGAAGGACAGTCAGCCAGAGAGCTCCCCAATCTCCGTTCTCCATTCCCCCTGCAAGGGCTGCACCGCGATTTCTCACCAGGTGCTTCCGTTCTTTGCTCAAGGGATGGGCACGTGCGGAGTCCATTGGACTCTGTCTCAGAACGTTAAGTCACATGAAGTGTGAAAAAAGGATGAAATGATAGAACAGACAATTAGGGGTTTTTCAAGTCACTTTAGTGCTGAGGTGCTAATTGGAGAGTTCCTGAAGCTTCTGTTACAGGATCCCAGATTTCTATCCATCCCGACTCCTGCTGAGTTCAAGTCTCAGCCCGCAGTTTAGTTTCTTTGGCTCCTGATACTTTTCCAATCCATCTTGTTTACTTAAGTCAACCAGAGTCCGTCCCTATTGCCTGCAAGCAAAAGATTCCGTCATCCATCTTCCTAGCACTTTCCTCCTTTGTCTGTAAGTTTACTGTTTGGAATCTGTCCATATTCACAGATCCAGTATTTATATATAGAATCATACCGACTGTTTAACTCCTTTCTTTTGGCAAAACGAATAAGCTTCCTATAGCATAAACTCGGATTATTTGAATTCTAAACCTTCAACATACTTCTGACTTCAGTTTTTCTTCCCAGAGTAAACGCATTTGGAGTTGTCAGTTAAATAACAGACATAAGTCTCTGTACCCTCAGTCTTTCGAAGATGGTGGGCTGGTCTTAGTCTTATTATTTTCAGAACCATATGATCTTATTTAGTTAATTTCCAAACTAAACTGAACACTTTAGTTTTATTTTTACTGTACATTCTGTCTAATGGATTATAGTCTTAATTTGGTATTTGGCTATTATGGTTTTGATGAAAAATAATATCATTCCTTCTAACTCTTCACTAAATTCAGTGATAAAAATGTTGAGTAGACCAGATTCCTGTAACATACTATAAAGACCTGCATATGGGTGACATTTATTTAATTATTGATGGTTTGTTGACAAGAGTTGTTTTAAAAACTGAATTACTTAACATACATAATCACTTAAACATATTGAAATAACTACACATTTATAATTCTGCAAAGCAAAATTTCAATCTAGCCTTTATTTCTCTGTGCTTCCTAAATCTGATATAAAATCTTTCTATTAGATCAATAGATAGCATCATAATTCGTGGGAAAATATATCTCAGTGACTTAATAATCACAGTGACAGCATTCACATACAACTGAATCAAGTTTCATGAGCAAGATTTATCTTTGTTATTTGCTATACAATCTGCTAGCTTCTATTGCAATGTGTTCTATATCATTTCTTTTTATAAAAAATAGTAATAGAAAGCTGGTGGATTGTATCAATTTCAATTTCTTTGTTGTGATATTGTACCATAGCCGTGCAAGGTGTTTCCCCTGGAGAATTTTGTGAAATGATATGAGATACTGCCTTATATTACTTTTACACCTATATTTGAATCTAAAATTATCTCAAAAATAAAAGACAAAGTAAAGGTTAATCAGGAACTAAATTTATTTTGAGGTTAACAGGTGATTTATCTATAGAAATTCATAAGACTATTGTGAAGATATTAACAAATAATAATGTATGCAGCAAGGATAGCTGGTATTATCATTTTTCTCAATATTGTTTGAATATTGTAGCCACTACAATATGATAAGAAAAAGCAAATGATAATGAAAAGAAAATAAAACTAGATTAATTTCCTCCTTGCATTATTATTTATTTGGAGTAATACTAAAAGTATAATTAGAACATTGACTGTAAACAGGATAGGATGATCCAAAGAGGAAAACATTTGAGTAACAAAACAGTAAAGTTGTTTAATCTTAATCTGAATAAATTAATTTAT
The DNA here is from genome assembly GCF_000276665.1 of Chinchilla lanigera. Classification (NCBI taxonomy): domain Eukaryota; kingdom Metazoa; phylum Chordata; class Mammalia; order Rodentia; family Chinchillidae; genus Chinchilla; species Chinchilla lanigera. The sequence continues at coordinate 8,407,528 of NW_004955438.1, read as the reverse complement.
TCAGATTATTGATTATTAATTAATTATTAATTATTCAGATTATTAATTCTAGTCATAAGTACATGCATTTTAAGAAAATTTACTTTTAATTTTTCTCTGTTTGTGGCAACTATTAGCTTTAACTGCCTCTGTAAGTAAAACTATTACAAGTCTTTTTGGAGAATAATAGTAAGATTGTTAATTTTTTATAACTTTAACTTACAAATTTTGTTCTAGTAAACATTTATTTCTAAATATGTAATGCAAACCAAACTTTGGTAAGAATTTATATAATAAAGTTTTGTTATGACTAACGCTATGCCAAGAATATAATAAAAAGGAATTTTAGTCCAAATGTCTAAGACTAGGATTCTATTTAAATACATTTATGGAAAGATTCTTTACAGCCTTAATAATACTTCTTACTATGAGTATTTAATAATAACAAAAATGCTACAGTGCAATGTTAAATGACAAGAAGAAAATTCATTAAAATGTTAACGGTTGTTATTTCTCAGAAAAGGCATATAGCAAATTTTACTATTACCTTTGAAATAAAACAATTTACAGTGTCAGAAATGGCTAGTTCAAGCTTTTCAAAAAATAAATTAGTTAGCTAGGGTTGCCATGATGAATTACCATAGATGATGCAAGCAAATTTACTTGTATTTTTATATTTGTGGAAACCTGATTTCAAGACTTTAGCCATTTGGAGCCACCTTTCCTTGGTTAGTAGGCGGCTGCCTTCTACCCTGACTTCCCACAATCTTTCTCCTCTGTGTGTGTCTGCATCTGCATCCTGATCTCCTCTTCTTATAAAGACACAGACAATACTGCCTTGATTCAATCAAATGGTCTCACTTCACTTTAGTTACCTCTTCAAAGACCATATCCTAATTCATTCCTTTTCTGAGGTACTAGACTTCATTGTATGCATATTGGGGAACATTCAGTCTGTAAGAGTGTGGTAGACAAATCATAGAGTGCTTTGTGTACACAAGTCATTGTGGTCCAGTGGAAATAAACTTTCACAGTAAATCCTGAAAGATGGTAGACTATTTGACTCTTCTGGACCTAAAAGCATTGTTAGGACTTATCATATTGTGTTACATACTTTCCTGGGTCACTGTACATATGTTAAGAACTATCTCTCAGATTCTACTGTCTGATGTGATGAGCTGGTGGGACAAAAGTTGGACACACAGATTTGCACATGTCCTCCTATAAAAACCAATAAAGATGCACCACTTATTTATGGCTGTCCTTGTGGTTCTAGGGAAATTTGACTGGACCACCTCAGTATTTCTGGTGTAGTAAGAAAAACAACAAAGCACTGCAAATACATATGAGCAACCAGTCATGAGGGGCAAATCACATGAAAAGAAAACAATGCACTTCTAAAATAAAGGTATAATACTGAGGTGAGGGAGGGTTCCTCCCATAACACAAAAAGATGAGTTTCCATGTAAGAATGGTTAACCCAACTGTGTACACCTTAGCTGTCCAATGACTCCCTTGCCATGGTTCTTGAAAGCATTTCTTGTACACAGACCCCTGGAGTATTTGCTCTCTTAAAATAAAGGATGGAACTTAGGTAAAGATTTGTCAAAAAGAGACAGTAATTTTTCTGTAAAATTATATTAAATACAGAAGAAAATAAACACATGTGTAGTTCACATTACATGATTATTAACAAAACATAGAACTATTTTGCTTCTACAACAGAATGCTAAGAAGTCTAGAGGAATCTTGATGGGAGAATGTTATGACACTATCTGAATGAAAAGTCCCATGTCCTTTGAGGTTACAGCTAGGAATACAACAAAAAAACAAACAAACAAACAAAAAACTTTCCAGGATTCATTAGGCTGACTGTTGAGAATAGGAATAGTTCACACTCTGGAATAGTCAAAAATGAAGCATCTCAATCTTTAAAGGACTAATCCTTCCTAAATGTTGTCAAAATTTTCCTAGATTAAAGGGCTAGGCAGTCATATGGAGACAAAGAACATTGAATGTCAAAAAACAAAAGGAAATTATTTCAGTGGTTCAAAATATTTTTGATCATTTTCATCCTCAGGAAAACTCTTCTCTCACATATATACATGTAAACAATAGATTATATATATATATATATATATATATATATATATACACATTGTATGAATGTGTATTGTGTGTGTATATACAATAAAACGTGCTCCAGTAGTCTCTCCTTATCTTCAGCTGAAACTGTAGATGGTAAGAAAATGTATATATACTGTGACTTTCCTACATGTCATGTGTCATTGCCACATACTACAAGAGATAATCTATCTTCTGTTTTAGGCCTTGGTGGCTCCTAGTAATCATTAATTTTGGACTTTGGGGCCACTACTGAGCAAAATAAAGACCACTTTAAAGAAACACTAAGGCTTCATGCAGCCCACTGTAGACACCTCTTGTCCATACTATAAATTTAATATCCATACCATAAATTTAATACCATAAATTTAATATGTTTCTTCCCTCAAATAACAATCTGAGAAGAAATACTAAAATAAAACATACATGCTAAGTGCAGTTCCTTTTAGCTGTATGCATCTTCCCACCAATCAAGGTAATACCAACTCTTTCATTACAAAAACAAGGCAATGTGTGACATTTTAAGCCTGTCTTTTAGGAACATGTATCATCATCTTAAATGGACAAACTCAGTTTTGGAGGATTATAGAAAAATATTTTCTCAATTTTCTTCTAACAGTTCTCAACTAGTGGAACAACTTAGACATTTCTCTTTACAAAAGCCATTGGTTTGCTATATTTAAAAGTGCATGACACACAAACATCCATACACATACAATTCCCAATTCAGAGAATTATGCCTATTTGTGTCATTTATTAATATTTTAAAATTATTTTTATTAAAAAATTGGTATACTGTATTTATTAAGGTGATGAACCCATTTGGGCTCTTCTGTATATTTTATCTTATTTATCTTTTAGCTTGCAAGGTTTTATGATTTTTTTCCGTTGTAGTATTTTTGGTTATTTTTCAACATGAAATACTAGCAATAATATGCTCACATTTATTTTTCAAGACTATCTGTATTATCCCAGCTGGTGAGTCACCTCTGGATGGTGCACAGCTATTCTAATAAATCACTCTGCAGTAGCAGCATGTTTTCCTTTCGAAGAGGAAACTGAGCCCACTTGGGATATACAATCATAACCCTCCTTAAACCCAGCCTTTTCCAGGTCTGAGAGCACATTGCTAAACCGAGCCCCTCCCGAGGAATACATCACCACTCACACGTTCATGTAAAAGGATATTTTTAAATCGCAGCTGATGGAGCAGTTCAGGAAAACCAGAATGGAAAATCAGTGATGTATTTGGCATAACAAACAAGGTGGTCACAGATGCACCATTAGCCACCCGCTTGAGGTACTGGCGATTATATAAAATGCAGTTTCTGCGTCACATTGCCATGACTAATTCCATTTGTTAAGTCATGGTGGAAGGCTGTTTCAGGTGGAAGCAGAGCGATTCTTGGCAATAACATTTTATGGCAGTATATGCACATAATTTAGTATTTATTTCAAACGCAATTTCTCAGGCAACATATACAAAAGTGAATGCTGAACATACACTTTACAGTTGCCACTAAATAAGCAACTTTGAGAAATATATGCCGTGCTTGTCTTTTTAATACCAACACTGACAGTTTTAAAGTGATGAAGATAATATAACAAGGAGGGACACTTTCACGCTCATGCTGACATCAGTGGAATTAATCAAAAAAAATGTTTGTGAGCTTAGGTAAATTTTCCATGAAGTTAATAAACCTCTAGTATTTAAAATAGATGCTTTTTTTTTTTTTTTTTTTTTTTTTACAAAGAACAGACATACACAGGCAGCACAAGCATCAGAAATCATTATAAGTTCACAAACAGATTTAATTATGGGAGGCAGGACAGTTTGGCTTCAGAAAGCCAGAAGTGTAGCGTCTATGCTCCATCAAACTGTACAGGCTTTTCACTTTGGAACTTTGCCATTAAATTGACTCAACTATCTCTCTTCTTCACATTGTCAGTTTCCGGTTGTCAAATTCAGATTGTTCTTCTAATTTATGTTCTGTGCAGAGAAAATCTGGTCGACTCAGCTCATATTTTCACAGCCTGCTGGCAAAAGCTCATTGCCCTGTGGGCCATTAAGTAAAAGCAGTTGCACAAAGCAGCTTTAGGTGAAGTGTGAAGTAGAAGTCAAAGTGCAGGCTCACGGGAGCAGAGATGATTGACCTGGCCTACTTGTGGGCTGAACCAACCATCTAGCATGTTAAAACCAAGCTTAAGATTCAAGCCCACTAATATGACAAGAGTCTGGGTTCCGTTCAGTAGGGAAAATATGCATACATGGTCATACCCATTTCTTCCCTATGAGTCCAATTATTCTGCCTTTAACTCTAGACTAACTCTAGACACACATCTTTCATTTTGTCATTTTGAACACATCTGGTGTACATCACCAAGGGTGCTTGTTCTCCTTGTCAGCTTCTCCCATGAATACTCTCCTGAAGCAGCTGGTTTGGGCTTGACCACTTTCACTAGGTCATCCATATATACAGTACATGTTCAGTGCTCATCAACTTACAGAAGAAAGTTCCAGAGGTGATGCTGCAATGGTGAGCAGAGCCCAAGGCTGCTGCCAAACATCTTACAATGCACAGGACAGCCCGCGTGGCAACAGCTCTCTGGTATGAAATGCTCATGGCATCAAAACTGAAAGGCCATGAATTAAAGGCATCCTGAAACTCATATCCCAGAAAAGCACATATGCAGATTAGTTTTGAGCAGACCAATCTCTAAAGCAGAGCAAATCTTAGTAACTTAAGGAGACCCCTACTGTGAATAAATCATCTCACGGTATGGACTATCCAGGCATACTGGGTCCCATTCTTACAACGTACAGATCTTGGTACATACATGTACAGGGACTCTGGTGGAACTGAGAGTATGTCTCTTGCCTTTTAGTTCTGCAAAGATCAATGTGAAAAGCAGAGTAAGCCAATTATATATCTCTCCAAATACCCTCTCTGTTGCACTAACAGAAGCAGAAGCATGGATGCAGATTGGACTCCTGATACCCAGGGAGAAGCCTATAGATCAAGCCCTCTGTACCTGTGAACTAGTTCAGTAAATTTAGGGAGGTCTGCCCTATTTGATCTTCAGGAATGCTTAGAATTAAAACAAAGGGGTAGCTGAGTCTGGGGAGGGGCTACCATTCTGTTTTTCTGGGTGTTTGCTAAATGCCACAGCTGTCCTGGTTTTCAATGAATTGCAAAATTGGAACGCACCCTTACACTGATTCGATCATTGTGTCTCTCATTTACAACTTGTGTCTTCCTATGACAGTAAGAAGCATAATATTTCCTTATGCAATTGATAACACACAATGCCAGGACCACTCTTCATGCTTACTAAGAATTTTCTGAACATGAGAATTTTTCTCAATGCCTCAGTCTTCCTCGATGTGTATGAAGAGTACACTAACACTCCCATCAATAACAACAAAGTGACTATTTTTAAGTAGGTAAGTTTTAGGTGGTAAATGAGAGAAGAGAGATACAAAGAGTTTAATACATTCATCCAAGTATATCTGAACTTTTATGACTCCAGGAAAAGTCCCTGCTTCATACATTCTTACCAGTATCTTGAGCCTAGAGAAGACATCCTTGGTTTTCAAAACATCTTGAACTTTGTTTCTGTCTCAATACCTCGAAAATCCTTTGCTCATATATTTTCCTAAAACTCAAATTGCCAAAATAATGTCCACCATCTTTCATTATTTATTAGGTATCAAGCACTACTGAAATTCCTATGTATGACTAAGTCCTTGAATCCTATGTAGTAGCCACTTTTAGACTTTTCTAGTTTATTAGTACACTAGTATAAGACATAATTCCTTATGGGAAGTCACTATATGCATATAACACATTTTAATTAACTTTTTCATCCCTTTTCCCCTCCCTCCCCTCTCTACTTATTCCTTGTCCCCCTTCCTTTTTTTAAATTTTTGGGTACATATTAACAGTACATAACATTTACATCCTTTGTGTGAAATTGGCACATGTATATAATACATTCTTATTCTTTTTTTCATCCCTTATACCTTCCTTCCCACACAAACTTAAATATTCTGTTGTTTCACACATATATGAGAAAGCCAGAGTAAAAATAAAAAACAAAATAAAAGTTAGATTATCAGATATGGGCAGCTACTTTTATAGTCTCCAAAAAGCACCAGAAACAAGTGAGGCCCAGAAAGGTCATGCAGGTTTGGATCCTGGCAGATTGTCTCCGGAGCCAAAGCTATTCCTTTCTGCTTATTAGAAGAATTTAAGTTCTGCTTTGATCTTCCTTTAAAGATAGCATCAGCTTTAAGTCTTAGGGATTGGCTTCTCAATTCACTAAGTTATTTCTTCCACTTGGGAAATTCATTGTACACTTCCTTATGATTTCTCTTATATGGTTGTGCTGCAAATTTGAACAGGTGTGTGCTTATTGGGTAGTGCAATCTTTGAGGATAGGCCGTGTTATAGTTATATCTACATGTTCCTCTAAGGCCTCATCTACTCATATGTGGGTGGGGGTTTGGGGAGGTGACTGGATTATGGGGATATGTTGCTCACCAGTAGATTGGTCCTAGTCTGATGATGAGTTTATATCTCAGTGTAATTTGGGAGGGAAAGCTTGGTTGTAGGAGGTGGGTCCCTGGGGCTAAGGCCCCTTCTTTTTCCCTTGACCTCTCTCTGCTGCCTGCCTGCCATGCCATCAGCTGTTTCTCTTCTGCCGGACTCCCTCTCTGCCATGCCACCCTGCCTTGGAGCCAGCCCACTACGGACTGAACCCGTTACAAAATGTGAGACAAAATAAACCTCTCCTCCTTTAATTTGTGAGTGTCAAGCACAGTGTCTGAGTGACGAGAAAGTAATTGCGATAGCCTCCTATGTAGGCCAGTTTTATTTTTATTTCACCGTCTTTCTAGTCTGTACCATTGTTCCAGTTGCCAATAGACAATCTGTTAGCTTTGAATTAGCATTTGCATATAATCAAAAAAGTCCAAACACTAAAATTCTTCAACCTTATTCTCAGAGAGATTTAAAAAAAAGAACATGTTCTATTTTTTAAAACTAACAATCTGGAAACAGTCCAATTTCATCATCAGGAAATACAGGCCCAGACATCCCAGAGGACATAAGGAGAGACAAGCACCGATGGCCAAACAGCACAGGGAACACTGGGCTCCTCGCAGACGCTCCAGTTTGCTTCCTCCTTCTTCCCTTTTGCTCTGATTCCTCTGATTCTTTTCCCCAATCGTAGTCATCGTCATCACTGAGAGAGGACAGTTTGGGGGATTATCATCTTAGGAAACTGCTCCTAAAATAGTCACTATTACTTTTTTTTCATTAACATCTTTTATGATTCCAAAAGATGTTTTGATGTTACTTCCTGGGTTTCCTTTTTCTAAGGATGGTTGTATTAGCTAGTTTAGTATCACTATGACAAAATACCTGACCTGGGCTACTTATGCAGAAAAAGAGGTGTTTTTAGCTAATAGTCTTGGAGGCCCAGAGTCCAGGTGATATAGAGGAGGCCATGTAGGAAAGGAGAGAGGCCTGGCCCCTTTTATAATAACACTCATGTGAGAACACAAGGGGACACAAGAGAACTACTTCATGCCCTGATGACCTAAGGGACCCTGCACTAGACCCACCTCTTAAAGTTTGAGCACCTCCATCAGTGCCATCCTGGAGACCATGCTTTGAATACATAGACAGTTTGGAGACACAGTGAGGTCTTATCAAACCTCAGCATGCTTTTCATGTTTCCGCTGCCTTGTTAAATGACAATTCATAAGCTCATGAACATGTAAAAGCAACCTTAAAGCATGTTTCAGAAAAATACATTTTGGGTACATGTTTGACTGTGTTGATGATATATGAGACAGTAGTTGGTTACAAACAAAAAGAAATGTGATTAGCGAACACTATACCAAGCATCTTAAATTGACTCTCTATAAAGTACAACTGCTGCCCATTGTACCCAGCATGGCCATGTTCAATTGATGTGTTAATATCAGTTCTTCTGGAAGCTAGGATTGCTGATCTAAGCAATAAAGTTTGTACATCACACAGTGAAAAGTCCTTTATACATTTTAATGACAAGATGGACTTGGACAAGATGGGATGCAGACATAGTTGATAATTTCTCTGGACAATACTAGAGGGCCATTGTGGTGGAAACAATGAAGTATTTTGGTAAAAAAAAAAAAAAGAAGGAAAAAGACAGACAGACAGAAAGAAAGAAAGAAAAGAAAAGGTTGGAAATAAAATCAAATGACTAGAGGATGAAACATTTGTAAACCAAAATTTTAGAAGGCTAAATATGGGGCTCTAGGCCCAAATGTTGGACGCCATATGCAAATTTTATAGCTCTGCCTTTCTGAATAAGAAATCGTGTGCATGACTTAAATGTCATAAACATTTTACAAGTCTTTCTTAGCAGCAGATTTCCTGTACTGGGAGTTAAAGGGCAAGTGTAAACCTGAGAACATGCTCTCCATATGTATAACAGATATAAAAACACAGTGTGACCTTTACAACATATCAAGCTGACCACTTTCATACTAGAGATGAACTGCCAGACTGAATCCACATTGTGATCAACTTGCTGGCATTCACAAGTTATGGTTTTAGAAACAGAGTGGTCTCTTTTTGTATGGTAATATTGACAAGTGCCTCATGTTCTGTGAATTAACACTTCTGTGAGTTTATCACTCACATTTTCTTCTCGTTTTTTATTCCTAACCCAGAAATGCAATTTGACATGCAGTTTATCTGAATAGAATAGACTACTCTGTAAGTGGATTCTAATACATCCCATTAATGTCGTTCATTTCACAAGTTGAGTAAAGTCTACAAGGCATCATTACAGGAACCAAGAACTTATGGTAAGTTCCCCACATTCAAAGAGTACCTTGAAGGACTCACCCGAGCCCTGCATTAGCTCACCACATGTTTAGGAATGAAGGAAGAGGAAAGACACAAGTGAGAAGAAGGGAAGTTGAGTGATGGATGGACCGGAGAGTGTGTTTGCTTCTTGGTTTTGTCCAGGGCCGGAATGAAGTAGAAATATCAAACAAATACATCTCATTTCTACCTGCTCTCTCCTCTACCACCCTAACAGAAACTTCCCAAGTAGTTTATTTATCCACAGAGTAAAAGCCTAGATTTCTAAACTATAAACATTGAAATAAAAGATTAAGCCTAGAGAGAGAAATCTAAAATTTTAAAAATTCAGATTGCAGTCTAGAGTAGTTTGCTAGTACCATTTGCTTGATTGAGCACAAAACATTAAAATTTTCAGAGTACAAATCTTGAAAGCCCAGGGCCAACTCCAGCTGACTTCACAGTGGACTTTTTGGGTGTGTGTTCCTGTGCTTTTGCTGATTGAAATATCACTCTGAAATTGGAATCAGAGAAAACAGCACAAAACAAATAGCTGCAACAGTGAACCTCACATATAAGCCATTTAAAATATCTGACAATTATATTTAATTTCAGTGGCTGATAACTTCCAGTGATCTCGCAGCCTTCCAGGGATTCTGAGCAACATGTTCCGTACACCAAGGGAAGCCTTAAGTACTATTTGTTGGTTATATATTCTTAAACTTCAACCATAAAAGAATGTTTTCTTCTCTGCTTCAGACTGAGAGCCCAAAGAATGTGGATCTTAATCATGCCGGATCTTGAGAATTAAGCTCTTACATATCTGGATACTCAAGTTATTTATTTTTGTAAGAAACGTTTTACAAGGCTCCTTTTTAATGCGAGCCAGTAGGGCAGCCTTATGTACACTGAGAAGACATAAGTTTAGGAGAAGGATTGCTCCAGCACGCTAAATGAATTAAGATCATCAGACATGCCCCGAGACCACTGTGGAATCTAATATATAACATCAGGAGAGTTTATTTTTCCATGTATCCTTCTTCCAATTACTGTATATTCTAGCCCTGCTACTTCATGTACCATTATGTAAAGAATTCTCTATTAAAGTCATAGCAATAAACTCTAGTGCTTCTGGTGCACTTTGCATTTGGTAAACACTGCACACATGTTATTTATTTTAAGTGTATTTCATCTGCGGTTGCTATCATTCAGGCTAGATGACCAATAGAATAGCAGTGAGGATAATGTGATGCAGAAAATATTATTAGTACTATTACTTTATCTGGATTTTTAATCCAGCTTGAAAGAATGTTTTTCATGTCTGGGAAAAAAAGGGAGACAGTAATCCTATCTCTGGACAATCTGTTAATAGCAAACATCAAGGAAATATAATTCATCTGCTTTGATAACTTTGTTGAGGGGGCTTTCAAACTACTTTGAACATTCGCTTAGAAAAATTTAAAAAAAAAAACTGATTTAATGAGAGAAAGGGATTTTTCCCATCATTTGCCCAAGGACAATGATACAACTTTTTAAAATTATATTCCTCCAAATATTTAAGAAAGATATTAAGTATATGTTTTTTAAAAAAATTCTGAATTTTATTATTTCTGTGCTAGGCCAAATTTTGTATTCCTTTCTTTTTACTTGACAGTGACCTTTTTCATGTTTTACTAGTGTCCATCCTTGTATATACTGTCTTCCTTTGTTGGTTTATCTTTTTAACCATATGTTTTGTTTAACCAAGTAGATGAGAAAATGGTAAAAGTGTTGTTATCTTAGTACATAATTCTATATTACTTAAAACATTACTGGGCAGCAAAAATATCCAATTTTATCTTATGCTAATTTTCACAGTGGATAAAACATAATCTCGCTGTTTTCTTCTTGATTTTGAGTATCGGCTGATTTGCCAGTGCATACCCTGTACCCAGCACAGAGTAAGTGGTCAATAAATATACACTGAACTGATTTATTGCTAAGTATTTAGTCACTTAGCAGTATTTCCAACAGTGCAAAAAGAATTACAGTATCCTCATGCATTTTTAATTTATATCTAGGTAGTAACTTATTTAACTGGTCAAAAATGGTTTAACCTGAGCTGTCATAGCATTTATACCTTAATATATCTGATAATTCACTACTGTATTTAAGTTGTAGTCTCTGCCATCTGTATTATTTATATGAAAAACGAGAATGAAACAGTATCACTGTAGAGGTATTGAAATACAAATTTTGAACAAAATAACACTGTTTCCAGTATCATATGAAGTTTCTTCTGAAAACAATTTAAGTTGAATTTAATGATCCTATGAAGAAAACTATGAGTACACTAAGATGTTTGCTATTTTCACAATTGACTATCCTTTAACTCTACTTAATTATATTTTTATTTTTCTCTTGAACTCCTGGAAATGGCATGTGTGTGTGCTGACAATAAACAGATAATAAAACAGAGAAAAATTTAAACAAATTGGCATAAAGGCCCTGAATTTGTAAAGTGAAAAAATATAGTCGATTGATGCTGTTTATTCCATTAGAAACTGTAAATTCTTGTCTTGTCTGATCTAAGTCTTCTATATCAGAAAGAAAAACATCTTTCTCTGGAAATATAAATACAGAATCAATAATAAGTTGTGATTCACGATAATTTTACTAGAAGTAACAGTTGAAAAGCTAAAATTTCTATATTTTAAACATACATTCCAAAGTGAACACCATTGAAATTTTATGTTGCCAACTACATATTGAATTGCGTTCCTCATAAGTACTGATATCCCTCATTCAGATTCTGGGAGATGAAGTCCAGATTATATCATAAAATGATACTTTATGAGTTTAACATAATGCACACAGTGAGCCTTAGGTGAATGAGGACCATGTTAAATTCATTACTTTTTCACTACTGTACTGTAAAATGCATTTTAGTTGCAGTCCAGGTTATTTATGTCTTAAAATTAGATGTAATCTTTTCAAAGAAGTAAGGTGAGATATTAAGAAGAAAGGACCAGATGTAATGTTTTCAGCTTTCTATTTGTGGACTGTGTTCTTGGAGCCCAGGGAATTCAGCAACTCAATTAAGGTAGTATCGATCTGCTCCCGTCATTACTCTGCAGACAGACAGACTGGAGGTTTACACATTTATGTGATTTCTCCTGGTTTGGGGTTGTTTTAAAATGAATCTAGAGTTTCAAAAAGGTATAACGTTGACAATTTCTATGGTCTTCAGGCTTTTGTAAAAGAAGAGTAAAGCAGGTAGGGACTGGAGCTCCACCAGGGCTTTCTCAGCACCATGGTAGGGCAGCAAGGAGGCAAGGAACCAGCTCTGAGAGCCAGAGGTTGGCCAGAGCTCCTCCCACAACTCCATGTGTATCTGCTCACAGATGGAAATGCTGCATTCTGTTTGAATAGTTTTTGTGCTAACGAAACTTATGTCCATTCTTCCTACCCAGATTGTGTGTGCCTTGATCACACCTTGCGGAAGAGGGAAGACAACAATATACAATACAACAACCATCGTTGGATTCCTATCATCTTGTTTAGTGAAATTCTGTATCAATTCTCATTTTTTTAAATGAGTTTTTATTTGCTTTAAAATAAAAAATGAGGAGGGAATAGAGACACAGGCACCCCCAATACATTGCTTTGTATGACAAAGCTACTAAGTCACACAGGTGACATTCAAATCCAGATCAGAGTCTGACACTAGTAATTTTGTCTACTATCGGTCAAGTCTACTGTTTTCTAGAGACAGAACTGGATTTAGCCTTATTTCTGGCATTTGAAATCATTTTAGTTTTGTTATAAGCCATTTTTCAGTAGAGCCCTAGTCTGACCCTGGTTGATAGATGCTATGGTTGGGTGTAGTTTATCTCCTAGAAGTTCAACCTTAGTCACAGTGCAATGGATGTTGCTGAGAAGGGATAAGAAGGACTCTTTGAAGCCTATAGGGAAGCAATGAAATCAGGGGCTGTCACCTTCAGGAGGGAATAATGCTTATCTTGTGGGAGTAGGTTATATCTTCTAGGGCACAAATTAGCTATTGACAGAACTGGGTTCTTTCAAAGCAAGCTCCTCTCACTTATTTGACTTCTCCACCTGCCTCCCCCGCTGCTTGGGCACTTGCTCCCACTGTGTGATGCCATCTGCATGTGAGGAGACAGCATGATGCTCTACATGACCACCCAAACCAGGACTTTCCAACCTCAAAGTCTGGGATCAAAAGAAATCCTTTTTTCCACATAAAGTCATCAGTCTCACACATTTTGCTACAACAGCACAGAAAAGACTAAGACAATAGGTCTTCTCTCGAGAGTTTTGCTCTGTATGTTTAATTCTATGTAGCTGTAAGCAAGGGGGTTCCAACTCCTATCAGTGACTTAGTACTTTTCCACTGCTGACCATGGAGTTTAATTTTTGAGTCTTTATGGTGTCAATAATAAAAGTTTGAATTTATGCCACTTAATTTTTTATAAGATTTTTTAAAAATGTCTAAATGGTAACTAGGATATAAAGGGAGATGTTATTCCAGCTTTCCTGAGGACTCTCTGGGGTCTTCTCAACACACATTTTCCCCTGTTCTTGGGTAGTTATCCAAGTCCAGTTCCCTACATTGGTACTCAGAGGACAGCAGTACACACATTGCTTCATTGGGCTATATTTTTAGATTTACAGAGCAAATCATTTAGAATCTGAGCCATAAATTCAAACCGAGAAGCTCTAAGTCTTTGAACAATTGACTTAACCCCTTTAACCTATAGTCCCTTGTCTCAAAATAGTGATGATATTTATGTCATACCATTTGGGGAGGACTTTGTTTGCTAGTTGAGCAAAACTTGGATTTGGAATAGATCCTACACAACTTGCACAACCAATATACTGATGGCAGGTAATTGTTTTTCTAATCATGTTGAGCAGGAAGAGTTTGGGAAATCAGACTACAATAGTAGAAAAAGTCTGGGAGAATTTGAACTTTTGACTGTTGTCCTTAAGTTGGTAGGAAAATGCCTGTGAGGAGTTGAGCTTATACGGTAGAGCAATGATTTTCATTGTATTGTCCTTCCTGCTATGGACCATTTCCATCAGTAATGGTACATGTGCAGGGTCAAAAATAGGTGTGTGTATGTGTGTGTATATTTGTGTGTGTGTGTGTATGTTGGTGCAAGGGGGGGGGTCTTTGCTAAACAAATCACATAGGGCTCTTTACCAATTCGTTTTAAGGGCACACCTACAGAAAATATTTATCCTTACAATGAAAAATTTTTTGAGAAATGCTTTTGGGATAATGCTTTGAATTCAGCAAAACACCGTGCCAACCAGGTAATATGCCAGTTTTTAGATTGCCTTGGTGGAAGGGTGGAGACGAGCTATCAAATACCTGCAAATTATAACTTGTTCCTAAACAGACCCTGTTATGAGCTGAATGAAGATTTCTTTTAAAACCATTTTTGTCATTCACAGCGAATCTTCCCTGAGGCTTTGCCTGTCAGTGCAGACTCTGAAGAGATGCCCAGCCATCAACATCCACCCTTCTCCAAGCACCTTTGTTCTGACAGTGAACTCTCCCCTTACAGATTTTAAAGACTCACGTTCAATATCATCATAGATTGTCAAAGAAGTAAGTCCATGTGAGTATAAATACCCATCTAAAATACAAAATGCAACAGCACATATTATTTTCCAGGTCGAAAACAGTGATTAAATCCGAAGACTTTCAGAGGTAGCTTTCATTTGAGTGGGCTGGGTCAAAGATGCATGAGAGACTAATAATTACCAGAGAGAGCTGGAGACAAATGAGTCTGAACTCTGGTTATCTATACATGATTCTTACAATCTAATCATATTCATTTCCCATTGCTGCTGTAACAAATTACTACAGACTTCAGGGCTTAAAACAACATAGATGAATTATCTTCTCTTCTGGAGGACAGAAATTCTAATATCAAGGTCATGGCAAGAGTCCGTTCCTTCATGGTGATAAAGGAGGACCAACTCTTTCCTTTTCCAGCTGTGAGAGATTGCTGTGCTATTGAGTACTCTGTCACCATGGCTATGTAACTCTTAAAGATTCCACAGCCTCCAGGTAGCACCACAGGGTGGCAACCAAGCCTGTAGTATATGGACCCTTGGGGCCATGTGAGAGCCAAACTGGCATATTTGTCTATATTGCCAGTTTGCAAGTTCCTTTCCCATCTTCAAAGCCCATCATACAACTTCTGCTTCTAGTATCGCTTATTCTCTGATTTCCTTTTTGTGAGGAACCTTGGGATTGCATTGAATTCCCTTGTAAACTGCAAATTAATCTCATCACAAGATTCTTTACCCAACCACACATAAAAGTTATCTTTTCTGCATAAGGTAACGTTCACAGTGTTCCAGGATCAGAATATGGTTATCCTTTATGGGCTAATCAGCCTGCCATACTAATTAATCAGTATGTAATGACTATTTACAAGTTACTCTTTCCTTCCATTGAAAACACTGAGCATCTCTTGGAATTCTAGAAATCTGTTAGGCTTCAGTGACACAAAAATGAAATAAATTTTGTCCATGTCTCGTCAGTAAGAAAATTACTCAGTATCTACTGAACTTTTGATATTTGTTAAACACTCTGTTTTATTCATTTAGTTTTTCTTCTAGACATATAAAACAACTATGTGGTAGGCTCTATCATTTATTGCCTTGTGTAGGTAAGGAAATTTAGTCATTAAGAACTTAAGAAATTTCCCAACTTAAACAGCTGGTAAAAGGTACCATGGGGATGTGAACCTCAGCATTTCCATGAGTCTGCTACTTTCCTTTTTGCTGTCAGACAGGCTTTTTACAGTTCCACATCTACTTTGTGTCATAAGAAGTCATTCAGACATGAGCTGATTTTAGGCACAGTTCTTGGCATGTAATAAATACTCTGTAAATTCTAATGATGGTAATGACGTTGGTAAAAGTAGTTATAATGATGGCCTGAAGAACAAATTGGGCTAACTTTCTTAAGGTATGGTTCGTCTAAGGAAAACTGAGTCCTCGTGCTTACTTAATGATTAGTACTGCTCGGATACTGCATCAAGATAAACACGGATGAAATGAAGGGTGTGTGGGGTAAGAAGACACATCCTCATGAGGAAGAAGGAAAGTAGCTAAACCTCCAATGCCATTTAATCTGTCTGCTCCCAGAATGAGGCAATGTGTTTGTCCTGTGGCTTCCCTAATTATCAACTAATTAAGTAATGATGGATAACCATTGTCTCCTCCCAGTGGTATAACAAGATAGGTTGGGCCCGTGCTCTAAGCAAAGGGGTGTGATGAATACACAGCAGGGCATCTGCCATTAGCTGCATAATCTCCATTCCCAGCACAGTAAGCACAGCCAGTCTTTGAAACCATCCTATGATTAGATTTGCTCTAAATTATGCCCCTCTCAGATGTCCAAACCCAGGAAATCCTACATCACCTCACACTTTTCAGCTAAATATATAAAAGTACACAAATTACCTTCTGAGTTTATTAGCAACAGCAAAAGGAAATGTCTAGAAATCAGACTCAATCATGATAATTGAATTTCTATTAACTGTCCTGGGAAGTAAAGTTTTTGCTCACAGGGAGAGAAAGAAAGTCATTTCAGTTGGTGTCATGACAAATGGGCGTTTATGGAAATCAATTCCAATATTTTTTCATACTTTAATTATTTAGTTCATTTTCCAACCATCCACACTGACATCAATAACTCCCTACTGGTTCAAGACTTGAACCTTAGCTTTTATTTTCAAAAATTATCACTATACTTGTTTCTTTTACTACAAGCCTTTCCTTGTGAGTTTATTAGGTGTAATATTTAAACCTTTGAACAAAGATATTAGATAAAGCCTAAATCTCACTATTTATAAAATAGATGATGCTGAAAATCACCTTATAAGATTTCTAGTTCAAATAAACACTAGAAAAGCACATGTGTGATCATTATAATAGTTGTTAAAATATACTTGAAACTCTTGAAGCTTGCAATATCTAGTGGACTTGGAAACATAACAGTAGATTTATTTTCAAGCAATTTTGGCCGTCATTCATTCCACCCTTACTTCCTGAGTGATGTTTTCATAATGCACTGTAATATGAAAGTGATGACATGTATTTCAAGTGTGAGGATGAGGATGGGGAATGACCAAAAAATGACAGAAATTTAAAGAGAGATGGGATTTTGGATGGAAGAGGATAATTGTTAATTTTGGTTGTCAACCTGATTGGCTTGAGAGATACCGAAGGGATTAGCAAAGCACACTTTTGGATGTGTCTAGACAGGTCACAGAGGTCCTACCTTAGGGACTATATCTGCTTCCTGACCTCCTCCTTCCTGGGTCTTTCCCTGTGGTCTGCTCCCCAGCTACCATAGAATGAGTGGCTTTACTCCACCATGTCTTTCTGCCACAATTACTCCTTTGTCCCTTTAGGACTTGGTATCAGGTATGTTGTCCCAGCAATGAGAAAGATGATGAGAAACTATTCCAGTCATATAAAATTTCAGGAGTAAGAAAGGGAAGAACAGTAGCTTCGGGCAAGGATTTTGAAAATTGTTAATGCCAGCCAAGAGAGCTTGGAAGTTTCACTGGTAGTTAAGGCAGTACTCTACCCAGGAATCTTATTAACTATGACAAGAAAGAAAAAGAGATGAAAAGGTTCTCTCTTCATCAGTCTTCTGCTCCCTATATTCTAGAGATGTCCCTAGCAGCAGTAGAAAAGTCAGTGTACTCATTTCCTGTGTCAGCTCTAAAATATCACTATCAGTGTGTGGGTTAAAAAAACACAGATTGCTGCTACACGCTGAAAGGTCAGAAGTCTCACATTATCTAACTGGGCTAGAAATCAAATATCTGGAAGTGCTCAAGCTCCAAAACACTGCCTGTTCCCCTTGGCTCATGGCCTTCTGTCTCTACTTTCAAACCGGCAACATATGACCTTGGCCTTCTCTGCTATCTCTGTTTCTCATTTTCTGCATCATTCTTTCACTTTTATGGATGTCTTTGATTGCCTTGACCCACCCAGATAATCTGAGACAATCTCCTCTTTTGAAATCACTTTACTGATGATTTTAATTTCATGTAGTGCCACAGTTCCCCTTTTTCCATGTACTACAATATATCTATCTATTCTGGGCATCAGGACATAGATATCGGAGGTCTGGGAGCTTGCATTATTCTGCTTATCTGTGGGGAAAAGCAGTGATTTAGGGAAATGACAATGAGATAGGCTATGAACATTCTGAGACTTTCATAAGCTCTTTATTTTCAGTGGGAGAATTCTATAAAACTTAATGGTAAGAATGCATAGAACTTTTAGTGGATCACCAATGCAGGAGGAGCCAATAACTTGTAAAGGAAATACTATAAGCCTGGGAGTAACAGTGGCTACAGTCTTCCAGTGTACCCACTGGGTGCATTAGATGTTAGACTAAGTTGTATTCATAAATTATCGCACTAGAAATCCATGAGAATTGATGGCTTCTTTTTTAGCAAGGAGACCCTGAAGTTGAGATAGCAAGTCTAGTTATTTGCAAGTGGAAGTGAGGTCAGAGGGAGCTGGAAAAAGACTGGACAAAGAAGGAAGTGTTGGCCTACCTTGAAACTTGCTTTCTGGGTTAGGTCTGAGACATCAGGTAACCAAGAAAACAACAGGGGACAAAAAGGAAGGGCCCCCCTTGCAGCCTGCTGTCTGGGACGAGATCCACCTTAAATATTAGCCCAGGATCAGGATGTCCAGGCTAAATACAAAGGCAACCAGGTAACTTAGCTCATACACAAGAAGTCCCTTGACATGTGTCCGGTGGTGTTTTACCATACTTGACTGAACCCACCTCTAATTACCATGCTGTGCAGATTTGACACCCCACCCCATGGTCTCTGGATACCATGACAGTCCACACAAGGGCTCTCAAAGGTCAAAAATTTCATTGCTCTGCAGAGTTGGCTGGGTCAACCTGATCACTGGCAGGAGTCACACATCAGACCAAACCCTCAATCCCATCCCAAACTCTGTGCCTTGAATTAAAATGGTCAAACCAAATCCCTTGGCTCTGTGAGCTCCTCTCACTGCCCCCTTTCCATGCTGTAGATTATATCTTGATTTTTTCCTTTCAAATAAATATTCAGTCCTGCTGCTACTCTCTGGCATACTCTTCAGTTCTTTGTTCAAGATACCAGGAAAGGTCCACTCAACCTGGTAAAAGGAGGAAAAAGTAACTGATTCCTAAACACTTAGGCATGAGGTTATTGGAAGAAATTCAGGAAACCAAAATGGCCAACCAGAAGAACTGTAAGAGCAGTGAAATGCCAAACCTATTTGTTTCTCTTTATTTTTTTTTTTAAATTTGATTTTTTATTGAAAAACTTGAAAAAAAAAAAAAAAAAAAAGGAAAAGCTACAAAATCCCTTTAGGAATACTGACAAGAACTTGTATTGAGATTTTGCTGTCAGGCCAAGGGCCAAGGATCAGGAACTGTACCAGAGTACTGTAAGAGTACCTTTCTTCCTATTTCACTAAGAAAAGAGTTGTGAGCAATATTCCCACAGGTACACCTACCTACCTCCCCAGGATAGCACCAAACACCAGCTCTCCATCCTATTACAATGGAGAATTGGCCCTGGACCTAACTTGGGTCAACTCCTCCACTCATGAGTTATATCCTATTCATTCCCATCTGCTCAAGGAAGTTAGAGCAGGCAGTATCAGCTCTCTCTCCTATAGCTCTTATTTTCCCCTTTTTTCTAGAAAGTTTGTATTGGCTAGTAAAAAATATGTGTCTTATATATATATATATATATATATATATATATATATATCCTCCCAACCAAACAATATCTTCTTTTTATATATATATATATATCCTCCCAACCAAACAATATCTTCTTTTCCTTTATTCCTTTGTGGTACTCGGTACTGGATATTGCATGAACCCAGGGACTCTCTGCCACTGAGCTACATACCCCAGAAACTTTTTATTTTTTTTCATTTAGAGACAGGGTCTCACTAATTTGTCTAAGCCCTCCTGCACTTTTGATTCTCCCACCTCAGCCTCCTTATTTTAGGCATGGGATTATGGCTGAGGTTAGAGGTGTAGCTAACAATGCCTTCTTTGATTCCACAGCTCCTTCTTATTTATTCTGTTTGATATAGAGAAAAACTCCTCTAAAGAATGATTTACATTCATGTATAGTTTCTCTTCTCTGGTTCCACTCTCTCAAAGCCTCTCAAGTCTCCAACCACACTGGTGCCCCTACTATGCCACCAAACTGCCCTGGTGAAGATCACACATAACTAGAGTGCTAATACAGTTCCTTATCCAAGCAGAGACACACATGACAATCAAAGGAGTGCAGACAATAGACATAAACCCACATGGTCTATGGCATACTCTGTGTCTTAGATGTGATTGTGTGGCAGCAGAAAGAAAGCTGGAAAGTTCTTGAGGAGGATCACCATGAATCTGAGGCTAACCTGGGCTGCATAGGGAGATCCTGTCTCAATAAACAAAAGAGCAAATAAAGACCAAAAAAGAATGCGACATTCTATGACCAATGTTGATGTGGAGTGCGTGGGAACCCAGGGAGCACTGTGAGAAATAAAGGAAGGAACTGAAAAGGGTGGGAATGGTCAGCAGGAAACTGAGTCATCACACGGGCATGAGGAAAACACTGCAGTGTAGTTGGCCCTTCATCAGCATCCCAAATTCAGGCAAGGATCCTCGCTTTTCTGTTTCCTCATCAGCCATGACTCTGCATTGGGAAAAGAGGGCATAATTTTGGTTGAGAAAGTGTCCTACAGATGTGGACATTCCCCAGAGCGGAATGCAACTGTGAGCTATACAGACTCAGTCTTCTCCAAAGCCGAGGAATACTCGTGTCAGCCTTAAAGAGGGGAGGTATGTGGAACATGTGATTACCCCTGAACTAAGACATCTGGTCATTCTACCAACATGAACCAAGTTGTAAGTCCAGTGACCAAGACTCGGATCTTATTTTACTTAACTTTGCATCCACTTTCATCTGAGTGATCATTCACACTTTCTAGAACAACGTTTTGGTTTTTTTCTCATCTAGATACCTCCTTCTTATTTTCCAATTCTTTCACTAATTCTCTTCTAACTTTCAAATTGTTATGCCTCCTCCTTTCTTTGATAGGTGGCTTCATATATGGCCTAGAATTCTTTTTTCTCTTATCTTGTTGACTCCCTAGGTTAGGGTCTGCAAAGAACTACAGAATGAACTTTCATAATCCCTCAAACTAAGATCAAAACTGCTCTACATTCTAAAATTTTTGATCCTAGGCACAATGCCACAAGAAAAAATTTCCACACCTCACCCCATATGTGAAATGGTACTCAAAATATAGGTACAGTATAAAACTACTGTATAAAATTACAACCAGGCTATATGTGTATGGCATACAAGAAATGTAAATGAATTTGGTTCAATCCCCAAAATATCTGTATATAGATGCAAATATTATGAAATCTGAAAAAAAATATTTTTATACCCAAGTATTTCAGATTAGGGTATATAACCTGTTTTCACAGGATGAATCCTGGCTATTGCCCACTGTTGTAAATAAAGATTTTTCAGAATGTAAACATATTCAT
Organism: Chinchilla lanigera; assembly: GCF_000276665.1. NCBI lineage: Eukaryota > Metazoa > Chordata > Mammalia > Rodentia > Chinchillidae > Chinchilla > Chinchilla lanigera. The sequence goes on along the minus strand of NW_004955438.1, from coordinate 8,385,940 downwards.
TTTTATTGTCTATGGCTGTTGTTTTGTTATAATCACAAAGCTGAACAGTTTTTAGAGAGACCTTGTGAGTGATAAGGCTAAAAATATTTATCATATTCTCCTTGACAGAGCTTTGGGCTGAACCTCACTCTACATCATCTGATGTCATCTCCCAAACTGAGAAGATCCCCTTCAGTTCTTTAAAAATGTCCTGTTACAATGTCTGTCTCTGCCCTCAACAAATATACATGTGTGGCACATGTGACACAATGCCAATTCCCAGTTTTAGTTGTTCTTTCTTATCAGTATCTGTATTACAGTTCTGCAGAGAATCAGAAAAATTGGATATATGGATTCTTTCTGTGTATGACATACATGTCATATATAATATCTATGATATTATATATATATCTGATATTGTATATGAAATATTTTACATGTTATTTTCTGTAAAACGAAGGAGAGGGAGGAGAGGAAAGACAGAAACAGAGTCAGAGAGCCAGAAAAACATAGAGAAAGACAGAGACAGAGAAACCAGAGGGAGAGAACCAGAGAGAGAGACAAAATGCTGTTTTAGGAATTGACCTCCATGATTATGGAGCCCGGCAGTCCCTATAATCTCCAGGGAAAGCCAATGTGCTGGAGTTTCATTGTAAAGTTGATGTTGTAGTTCCAGTCCAAAGGCTGCCTGTGGGAAAATTTCCTTTTCCTTGGGGGAAGTCAGTCTTTCATTCTACTAAGGCCTTCCATGAGGGAGGCCTCCTCATATTATGAAGGGAAGACAGACTTACTTAAAATCCACTAATTTAAATATTAGTATCATAACAAACTCCCCTCATTTGAACACTCAGAATGATGTGTGACCTAATCTCTGCAGCTCAGCCATACCAATGTATAAAATTTACCATCACACTGTTGAATATATATTTTATTGTCTTTTACATTCTTAATTTAATAGCAAGTTCCATGTGGAAGGGGATTTCAGTAAGTTTCATTTACTGCAGTATATCCTGAGTGCCAGGAGAAGTTGCCCAGCACATAACTGGTGCTCAATATATATTAACTGGATGAATGGCTTTGGCTACCATACATAGAACTCTCAAGTGCCTACCTGTAGCATACATCTTTCCCCAAACTCCAAGCAAGTATCTAGGCAATGATCTCATAAGCTTCTCACCTTCTACTTGGTTTTATAAGGAATCTCAGTGTAGCAGATCCAACACTCTCTTTGACATGTGCTTTCTCAGTCCTCTGATTCCTTCAGTGAGTCTCTCTCTGATCTTTCTGTTTAGAATTCCATAGCCTCATTCCCTCTTACCTTAGCTTTATTAAATATCTGAGTACATGAAGTTTACAGTCATCTTTGTGTGTGTATGTGTGTGTGCGTGTTTTTGAGACAGGGTCTCACTGTGCAGTTCAGGCTGGCCTTCAGCTCACTTTGTAGCCCAGGCTGGCCTCGAACTTGCAACAATCCTCCTGCCTCAGCCTCCCGAGTGCTGGGATTATAGGTGTGCGCCACCATGCCCGGCCTAGTTTATAATCATCTTGAGGCGTGAATAATGTACATAATCCATCTTGATTCTCTTTTATTCCCCTTTCCTTCTCACCTCCCTTCCTCTGGTTTCTAGATTTCCTGTCCCTACTTTGTTATGTCCCCCCCATATTGTTATGATATTTAGTACATTTATATCACTTACTGTTAACATTCATTCTGGGTACTTGGCACAAGTGCCCAATACATCTTAAATCTTTTTATTCCCCCTCCCCTCCTTTCCTCACCCTAGGGTTGCTGGACTCCTTAACACTTACAAAAGGTCTATTTCCCTATCTTCTTCTATCACACCTTTGCTTTGCTCTTTATATGTTCCCTCCTTACTCAAATGAGAGCTACCGTATAGTTTATAAGCCCATGTGTTTGATTTATTTCACTTAAGATTTTATTTTCCAGGTATATCCATTTTCCTACCTCCCTAGCTTTATTTTTCTCAGTTGTACCTATCACTATCTTATATACTGCCCATTGTATAGTTTATTTGTAGCCCATAGCATTCCCACAAGATAAGTGACTTGCTAAAGTTTCTTGCTTTATCTTTTATTCTTATAACCAGTTTTTATAGTTTATTGCTATCTTCCTGGTCACAAAGAAGTGCCTGGTGTATTTTACATAAATATTTATCTTACATCATAAGATATAAAATGAATAAAGGAGCAGCTCTTCTATTAAAGTGAACAAAAAATGCCTGGAAACCATGACCTGCCGCCTCCTACCTCTCTCAGAAGCATTTGTGCAGAAATAGGGTCATTTTAAGATCTTCTAATCGGTAGGCACTTTGAAATTCCCACCACTCATTAGATAAAATATATTAAAATGTACCAGTTTCCCATATTAGTCATTCATTTTTGCTGTAAAATTTTGACTCTGGAATTAATTACTTAAGAGTAGCTGCTTAACTTTGATTTTGAATTTTTGTTAATTGTTACCCATTTCCTGAAAAACTTTAAAGAATGAGACAGTCTAACCTAAAAATGTGTTTTCAGATATAATGATAGGTTCAGAGATTCTAAACTTCATACTGGATTGAAAAAAATTTCATGTAACACACACATTTAATGAAATATTCTGGAGTGCCAAGCCAGTATTACCATCTTTATATTCTGGAGCCTCTAAGTTCTTACTGGAATTTTTCTGCTGCCTCTGGTAGCTCAGGACAAGGAGCCTGTCCAGAACTGTGGGAATAAGCAGCATTTTAGGGAAAGAGTACAGTGTCTATTATTTGGGAGAGTAAGCTGGCAATAGCGCACAGAGGTCCTTTAACACCCCCTGAAGGAGATTAGCCTTGCTCCTAAAGGCTGTTAAGGGCGGTGATAGACCTGCAGTGCACCAGGCCGCTGGATGTGAGAAGAGTTTGCTGTGGGAAGTGCTGGCTGCAGACAGCCCGTAGCTGCAGGTGTCTCCCTATTTGCCCAGCACCGAGCTGAGTCCATGCCCTTCCCAGGCAGCTCCAGCACTATGGCTGCACACAGTGCCTCTCTCTTCTGGATGTTTATAAAGGAGTCCCTCCATGGGGACCTTTGTGGCAGAGCTCCCAGGGGATGTCTGGGACTTTTAGGTGTGTGCTGCAGTCTGGGACTTCTCCCAGCCACTCTTCCTTCCTTCCTCCTTGTTCACAGATGTCAGATCCACAGTGTTTGAAAGGTTTTGTCCTTGGGTCTTCTCCATCTCCCTCTTTATCTTTCAGAAACATTGCCTTCAATAAATTTCTTGTACTTTTCTATATTAGCATCTGCTTCCTGCTGAAATTTACTGTGAGAGGAGCATGATCTGAGTCACTTGGTATGTTATTTTAAAGTCACTGTAAAGTGGGCCATTCATGCATACTCCACCTGGTTTTGCGTGTTGCCCACACAGCCTTCCTTTGGGAGCATGTAGCCTCCAGTATCGGGTGGTGATTCTGCATACCGCCTCGGATTCAGTTATTTAGACCTTGGCTCATATCTTTTTCTGTCCTCTATGGTTCTGTGCTTTCAAATCTTTGTATCACATGACTCAGCTTAATCCCACAGCCTATGTGAATCTGTGTTTTACTACCCCAGCCAAGGTAAATCGATAAAATCTTAAAAATTCTATCACATTTAGAGGGAAAGCTTTGTAACCTATCCCTTAAATATTTCAATGTTACCTATTTTAATATTCTCAATGTCAATTTAGAAATCTATTATATTCCTTTCCTTTCTCATCTGCTAGCAAATTTCGAGGTACATGGGAGATTTTTAAGAATTTCTTTGTTGTTTGTGAGACACTCAGGTTGGTGTGCCAACAACTGAAATATTTGGAAAATAACTGAAATGGGTTAATGTCTAGGAGTAGATACTATCAGATGTGAAAGAAGTGGACCCCGGAGCTCATAATGAAGCAGTTATGCTTCTAATTAAATTTCAGACTTGTTAGAAGATTGTACTATGATTTAATGATAATGAGAAGTCTGGACACCAAGAGGAAGTGTAATAATACACAAGTGGCTTTATCATATAAATCACATAAGATTAAAAAAAAGGAGAAAATCACAGGCAACGTTGAACAAAGCAGTTCTATTAATTCTACTAATGCAAACCACTTTCTGGAGGAAGGGAGAAAGAAAAATAATCTTCATCTTATGTATTTTCAAAGTCACAATTTATTTAATGAGTTCAAAATGGGATCGCTTTCAGGAAGTAATCCTGACAAACATATGCTTATCTCCTTTTGACTGTAACAATAAACTAAGAGTCAAGGCTGCAAAGGTCAGGAAGGAAAGACACTTGTGAGTGAGGTGTGTGGTACGAAGGCTGAGGTCTAACAGTCTCTGCCCATGAAATAGACTGACTTCACTGGAGAAATCAGAATGTATCAGCCTTCATGGAAACGGAGGCTCTTTTGTGAGACAAGGCATATGACTCAACAGGACAACACTTATTGGACTTGTGGGAAAGAAAACAGGCAGTGTTTGAAAACCTGGCACCCGACATTAGAAGAGTCAGTTCACTTCCCGGAGGCTGGCCAGGCAGGGGTCAAGAAACTTGGACCCCTAAACTCCCCCAAGTAAAGAGAGATCATGGCACTGGAAGAATGCAAATACATTTTAGAGCAATACTTTAGGTGCTTCATTTCCTGATAATTCTTTGTCCCTTCCCTTTTCAAAATGAGAATAATCTGGGGCTGGGGACTTAGCTCAGCGGCAAAAGCGCCTGCCTGGCAAGCGCAAGGTCGTGAGTTCGGTTCCCGGTACCAGAGAAAAACCAAAAAAAAAAAAAAAAAAAAAAGCTAAACAAAATGAGAATAATCATTGGAAAACTACATATGAAAAAGAAAGGTCTGCCCATTCTTACAATTGTGATACCAAGCAGATTCATGGGAATTCAGTATACATTTTCTTTACCGTAATTGTTCTGCAGGCTGAAACCAATTCGACTTCCACAATACTAAGTAGTGTTTCCTATACTCTCAATTCATATGCAGTCCTTCTTTTACATCACTTTTTCAAAACTTGTTAATGACAAAGAGACAAGGACCTGTTTTTCCAAAACAGTGTGTATTCTTTCAGTGGGAATCTCTGCCAAGAAGTGATCTTCAGGAAACACTTATTTCTTTGGATAACCTTATTTTCACAAAGATACACAAAAATCTCACCATCCAAATCTCTTATTTTTTATGTTTGTAAGAAGATAACATTAAACTTTGACTATACTCCCTCTGTGAGCTCAACAATGGCGATAGCACAACGGTATGATTCAAATCTTTCTCCTTTGTCCACATAGTACTCACTTATTCAGGGCTTAGGTTTCGGTTGGGATAAGAGAATTCAGAGCACATCTTTACAATCTCTGCCACAGCTGACGGTGTTTATTTAGAAACCATTGTCATGGTTTGTGTGAAGTATATTGGTGAGGATTAGAGTCTTTCAATAAATCTCTAAGGAAGAGTTTCAAAGTGAAATTTCCCAACAAGAGTCTCCTCCTTTATGTCTGAAGAAAGTCAGAATGAAAGCATTCTTATTGCTTCTAAAGGGTTTTCTTTTAATAACTATTCTGCAAAAGTTGTTAAAGAAACACACTAACCAAACATTTTTGCCCTACTGTCCAAAAGAAACTAGTTTTGCCTGTTGTTCTTTGCCTTCCTGGAATTTACATGAATTGATACAGGTAGGTCATTTTTTGTTATCATAACTTGTGTACTTCTTATGTTTTATGCATGTCTGTACGCTGACAACATTACACTAATTTTGCCAGAATTTAAAATCTGAATTTGAACTAGTTTTTCAGTATAAATAATTATGTACATGGAAATATGTCAAAAAACTACAAAAATATCATTTAAAGTCACACAAGCTTCTTCGCTTAGGTAATAAATACAACAGTTGTACAAATTATTTGTAATACTTAAGAAATATATCCTAGGTGAAAATTAAGGGATGATTCCATTTATTATAGTTGAACAATACATTCTGTTTGTTCCAAATGGTTTGATTTCAAAATAAAAGTTGTAGTCATTGATTAAATGACATCTCTCCAGATATAAGATTTTTGGGAAATTTAATACATGAAGTAAAAATGTTTTACTGAGCATACATTATGCCTGTAAAAACAAAGATGTAACAAAAATTTAAATTGGAGTTAAAATAGAAAGGAATTGAGTTAGAATTTTCAAATCTTAAAGTTACAGGTAGTTCCTGTATTGCTACTAGAGATGGAAATCAATAGGGTTCTGCATACTTCCTTGTGCTCTGCTCAAAGCATTCAGATTCCAAGGCCTGAGACTAAAGCTCAAGTTACAAACTTATTTTTACAATCCTGACACATTCTGCTAAAACAAGAGATAATAATGTTTATGAGAATCAGGTGTTATTGTTCCCAAAAGTTGTTAATCCAATCAAACTATTGGACAGGACACCACAACTTCTCCCCAGTAGGGGAGGATAGTCTTTTAATTCTTTCAAAATGATTCAACAATGTGACTTGATAATTCTAGTTTAACTGTCATTTCTATAAGGGTTACTCTTAGGTGTATCCCTTAAATGTGGTCATACAGTTTATACCTCCTGGTTCCTGGGGCAAATCTGGGCAATGAAATAAGACCAGGGGAGGGTGTCTAGGGAGAAGACGTGAGAAAAAAATACCCCCTGGTGATTTTTAAAGCTTAACAGTGAAGAGAGTGTATCAGACTCTGATCACCCTAGTGAATCAGAGTAACCCAGAAATACTTACAAATTCATATTCTCGGGTCCGTATCCAGTGATTATGATTCAGGAGATCAGGAGTAGGGGTTAAGTTTAGGAATCTGAATGTCTAACAGGGACTTTTGGTAATTCTGATGCAAGGGGTCTCAGGAGTAATCTCTTGAAGAACTCAGCTTTAAGTAAATGAAAGCTTTGATCTCTTACCTAACCCCAACTTCCTTTTGAAAATAACCTTTGAATTAGAGAAGCTATAAAGTCATCATGGAGTTCCTGCAGACTGTAGGTAGCTGACTCATCCTCTGTCCCATGGGCACTAATTGACATTTGTCCTTCCACAGTCACTCCTGCAGCCCACACATTTAATGATGGCACGACCCTGTGGTTAGAAGCTTTGCAAGTGGAAATATGCACAGCGGTGGTGGCCTTTTATTTATGTACTCATTTCAAAGAGAAGTTAGAGCAGTTAGCTGTGTGCAGTCTGTTTACTAAACAGTCTTTAAGCAACGGGCACAGAAAGGGATCCATTCAGCTTAATGTCTACCAGATGATTAAAAAAGTTTCCAGTTGGCTTCCTGCTTACAACCTAGCCAGCAAAGCGGTAATACCTGTAAAATAATTAGAGTAGAGCATGTGCTTAATTTATTCCAAACATTGCAAGATTTTCACATTAGCATTAATGGCTTGCTTGGAGTGGAACCCTAGAGGCCACATAAAATAATAGGAGGCTCGAAAGTTGTAGCTAGAAGGGAAGTGTTAAAAAAAAAATCGCTTGTACTGTTTGTGGTGCGCTCCACCAAAAGATTGGTTCAATGTTCACATTGTTCCCTCCAGACAGTACTAATTTGTTTCCAATTAAAAGAAAATGGATTGCAAATGACTTCACAGAGCAGCCTGGTCAAAGAAATAGGCCCAGCTTATAATGTTGCCTCAGGATCAGCTATTTTGCTGCAGGGCACAAATCTAGCCCTGGGTTTCACAGAATAGATGTGCAAAAAGAGAACAGTTAGAGTTTCTCCTGTGATGGAATTTATTGTGCTGCTGAAGCTAGTTATTATCTTCCATTTGGGTATTTCACAGAAGCTTATAGGTCTTTGTGGGGGATACAGATTAATAAACACGCATTTCAATTCATATTGAGTAATTGTTAATGCGTACTCTCATTTTTAATAGTGCAAAAGTTCCCACCCACTGCCTTGTCATGAGAGGGTAATTGTTTCCTTATGAGCCTCATCTTTTAAATATCCAGACAATGAACTATGAGGCAGGCATCTGATGAAGCAAAGGAAGACAAGGAGAAAGGAAGTGTTTTCAGTGACATGATAAAAGACGCTGAGGACTTGTGACCCCATCAGACCCTGACAAGAAAAAGCTGGGAAATGGTTTTCTTTCCTCATGTTTGCATTAAAATCAAGGTAACAGCAGCAATGTGGATGCTACCAGTTGGGAGGGAAATGTTCTCCCATTTAAAAGATTAAGATGTGTACAAATGTTTAGCTCACTTACATTCTCTATACCTCCTTTACGCAGCTGGGAAGAACTAGGACCTTGGAAATCCCTCGCTAGAAGTGCAAAATTCCAATGTACATTCTCTACAGGGAATCTGGATCTCTAAGGCATGGACAGATCCGTGTAGAATTAATTAGCCTTACACATAAAAAACTACTGGCCAAAGTAATGTCTTTGGAATAAGAAGTGAATTGTTTTTACTAAGAACCTGGTTAAATTCTGGAACACAATGAACTCAAGGAGCTGTTCCCCTGAGGTCTGATTTGTTAATAGCAAGGACGGTGGTTATAGTAAAAGAATAAAGATCCCAACTCAAACTTGCTTAACAAAACAAAAGAGACAATTGGAACAAAAGATTTATTGGGGGAGAAAGAGAATTTTATTTGTCTGAGATTCGTGAATACGGAAGTTCAGTTTCCTGGATCTTTTTTTGTTTGTTTGTTTGTTTTCCGGTACTGGAAATCAAACTCACGACCTTGCCTTTGCTAGGCAGGCCCTGTGCCGCTGAGCTAAATCCCCAGCCCCAATTTTCTGGATCTGTATAGAGGGCATACAGTAGCATATGCTAAGCAGACATGCATATATGTCATTATTCCTTCAAAACCATTTTTCTACAAGCTAATTAATTAATTTATTTATTTATTTATTTTTTGTACTGGGAATCAAACTCAGGACCTTGCACTTGCCAGGCAGGTGCTTGCACATCTGAACTACATCCCTGGCCCTTAAAAGTTAAATTATGTTTAGAAAAATTATTCAAAACTTTGAAATAAGGCAAAACGTAAGATACATAACATTTCAATGTGATATAGAAGAGACCCTTCGAAAACCCTCTTTATCTTTAACTCAAGTTCTCAATTTAGTGAACCTATATGTTAACAGATTTTTTTTGCCCAGCAGAAATGCAAGTAATTTTTGTCTGGTAAGAAAGTTTTATCCCTAAGTAAAGGTTTACTGCCTGTAGTACAATAGCCAATTTTGTATCTACTTTAGCAATCTTATCCTATTCTCTCTAATTAAATTGACTATAAATATCTGGATCTACAAATGTTCTTTAAACTGATCTTATATTTCACTGATTTTCTCATTAATTAAAGACTAAAATAAAATCTCTGACAAGGACTCATTTTACACTTGTGTGGAAGTAAGGATTTTACTTTTTGGAAAATTACATTCTAGCAATAATTAAAGTGCATTTATTGCACAGTCCCTGCTGAAGCATAAACTAATCCTAGCCTGCAAATGCTTTTTAGAAATTAGTTTCACACTACAATTTCCTCAAATACATCCTGTTCTCTTTGGAAAAATGGACTTCTTGCTCTTGTTCCTTGTACCAGTGAAGCCTTAGAATTTGGCTTTTCTGGGCTGTTCTGCTCTGTGCAGATGCCTCCCTCCTTAGTTTGTTTCAGGGCAGATTAAATGCTGTTCTCCTGGAGAAGTCTTCTTGGTCATTCCCTCTGAGGTGAGAATTTTATCTGTCACTTTAACCTAATTTATTTTTCTTCATAGAACTATCACTTTACATTTTGCTACTTGTGTCTTACCTGTGTTTCTCTATTAAAACATATACTGTATGAGAACAGGGACATTATAGATTTGCTGCAGATTTGCATTTTTTTTTTTTTATTGATTTCCAGACAAAGTTATGTCATCTGCTGGTAGGAAAGCAGGTAAGAGACTTTATCCCTAACATGAGGATACCAGATGTATGACTTGACAATGAAATGAACAACAGTGATACGTGATATGAACGTGCATTGTGTGTCAGCTTATGTTCTAATTATTATTATGTAATATGAGTTATATGTTTGTTAAATCATATATTAGTAATCTTTGCCACCGACAATGAGGTAAGAATTATTACTATCTCTATTTTCTTTCTGAAACAATGCGACGCAAAAATGGTTAGGTAATTTGCCTAATTGTGCACAGTAAAAGTTGGAAGTCTCAGTGACATGCAGGACGGCTCCAAAATCAGAAGTAAGCTTTTTTTTTTTTTTTTTTTTTTTGGTTTTTCTCTGGTACCAGGAACTGAACTCACGACCTTGCGCTTGCCAGGCAGGCGCTTTTGCCGCTGAGCTAAATCCCCAGCCCCCAGAAGTAAGCTTTAATATATATCTTCATACCCTTGTGAACTAAAATATAAGCCCCAAAAGGACAATGATTCTGGCCTTTTCTTTCTGGCTAACTTTACTATTATATTCCAGGAATTAGTGAAATATTTTTTGCATAGCACATATTCAATAAATATATAACGTATGTATGAATGTTTTTTTTTTTTAAACTTTCACTATATTTCAGATACTTCCCTTGGCACTGGAGAGGTGACGGGTAACAAGAGTCCATTTCTGAAATTAAATATTGCTTAAGGAAAGTCAATATTGACCTCTGAAAATTTCGGACATTGGAAATAGTACACAAAAGTTACTTCGTGCATTTGAAGTAAGCCCCGACCTCACCCTTGTATTGTCTCCCAACTCAAGACTGCAAATATCTGCCCTGAGTGAAGGAATACTGCGTCAGTCAGGGAACAGTGATCTTGGACCAGCACAGCACTGCTTGAAAGCTAAGATCCTGCTCTTAGAATTTACCATCTGCTTTTCTGGACTAGTTTGCTCCCAAATGCATGTATGTCTTCCTCCATTTCCCAGTTGGACAAAGGGTCCTTGGAGAGTTTAAGCCTGTGTAGGGTGTAGCTGCTCCTGCCTGGATCTCCTCTGGCAGTCCAAGGAGAAAACCTGCCAGTCCTGGCTGGCCAAGGCAGACAGCAATTTAAAATAAATGTTAGCACTTTCTACATTTCCCAAGTGTGAGTAGGTCCATAACTGAGTGGATTTATCTAGTAATTTTATGTCCTGAAGGCAAGCGGCAGATACAATAATTGCAGTTTTAAACGTAGGAATGAAATTACTTCCCTAGGGCTGCAACTTCTGCAGCAAAAGCCAAATCAAGATTAGCCCTCCGAATTACTTAGTTCAAAACCCGTTTTCTGTAGAGAAATTACCATGACAGTGTCTTAAGCCCAGAAGGCTACCAGCAGTTTGATGGAAGCTGTAGCATTTACAGAGATGTTATTTTAAAAATTTGCACAGGGAATACAATTTTCTGGGGTCTGGAGAAGTAGCAGTTCTTATAACAGGTGGTACCGGGAATAGATGAACAGACAAAACTAAATGGAAAAAGTGGAGGGCATATTCAACAGAAATTATAAAAGACAATGTCACACTAGAAACAATTAGAAATGTTCATTATAGAGCCAGGACTGAAATCCTGAAGAAACTTGTGAACAAATAACTTTTATTTATTAAAATTCACAGTGTTAGGCTTTGATCACAGTTTATCTTTGTGCCACCTGTAGGCAGGTTGGCACAATAATTAGCACCTGGATTACTAGGTTAAAGGAAAACAAATACCACCACCCCAGCCATCTGACTGATCATCTGGTTTATTTTCCCTTCCTCTTTTATGGTGCCTCCTTACCCCTGCTGTGCACAACATGAGTCTGAAATGAAGTCAGATGAGAAGAAACAAGCAATCTTAGTCTCCTCTGAATTCTTGAAGAAAAGCTAAAGTAATTTACAAATGCTGGTCTAAAGATGGTAGGTATTTTTTTAAAAATCAATTTGAGTACAATGTAATATTTTGAACTTTTATAAAAGCATTTTGATCAAGGAAAGCATCATTTGTCAGTCTGACATAAAGCGTGGAGGCAGAGGTCAATGTGGAATGAAAGCTTTCTAGCTGAGAGAGAGACAGACACTTTCCTTCACTTACTGGACATGGAAGTGGAGCTTTGCAAATGTCCTTAGTTGAACTGTGTCCTTTACCTTGGAGGGGGAACAAGAAATGCAAAAAAATAGATCACTCTCTTCTCTATACTAGAGTATCCAAATCTCTAATCAAGTGATTTAAAATAAATGAGGACTATTAGGTAGGTACTTCAGAAAAGATGTATGCACATTTAGGAAGTTTTCTTTCTTTATTACAATGAAATGTATAAAAATTCATCATATAAAACTTGGGTCTGATGAATCTGCAGAACTTCACCTGAATAAAGCTTATGCCGAAGATCTGTAGTATATACAGTGAGATATTCATATTCAGTGGTGTTAATATAAAGGGATGCTGTAGAGTCCCTGATTCCCCCATGCTTCTAACTTTCCAGGTGATGTAGTAATAAAATAATACTCTAGGCTTTTTCTTTTACTAGAAAATTCTAGAAACATCTTGAATACCTTTTGTATTACTAAGCAAAGCAATTTGGGATCAAGAAATAGGAAGATGAACCCCAGCAATCTAGAAGACTGAGGTAAGAGGATTCCAAGTTTAAATCCAAGCTAAGTAATTTACTGATTAGTGAGTGAGCTCTTATCCTAAAAAAAAAAAAAAGATTGAGGGTGCAGTTCAGTGAAAAGGCCCTGATTTTATTTGCCAGCACTGTACTATTATAAGTAAATAATTAAATATTTAAAACAGGAGAAATTTTCCTGGGGTTATACTAAGGAATTGCTCAGACTTAGAATAATTGAAGAAAAAAAAATGGACAGAAGCATTCTAACACCTCAATCTGGGCAGGGTAAAAGGTTTAAAATGTAAGGGGAGGCACAAAGGCGCAGGCTGGAACATGAGAGAGGGCTGTGGACTATGAAGATGGCTAAAAATAGGACAAGATGCATGGACAGTGGGTTGGAAGGCAAACCCTCAAAATTCAGCTTTATATGCTAATCTCCAGAACCTGTGAACCAGCCCTTGGATGGCAAAGTGCATGAAGTTAAGGATTCTGTAAGGAGGAAGTTGTCCTGGAGTGCGTGGGCTGGCTCTAGTTGCAGTCATGCATATCTGCTGGGCTACACAGTGGCTGGTGAATAACAATGTATTGCACACTTTGCATGTCTGTATCTGGTAATCTGAGCAACTACTTTGAAGATAATGATAGGCAATATAATAACCATTGTTAATTTCCTATCACCTTGTTCTGAAATTCTGTATCATTTTTATTGGTTCTTTTATTCTCTTTAAAAGAAAAAAGAAAAAAATCACTGAAGTGCAGATTTCCAGTGTTCTCACTGCAGAAAGAAAATGATAAGCATTTGACCTAATGCATAGGCTAGTTCTACTTTTTGTCAACTCCCCCAAATGAAGAGACTGTAACGACACTACTATAAAGGTGATGGTGAGAGCCTAAGAAACAAATCCAACAAACACTTGAGGGATGGTGCTGCCCTGAAGTAGGCAACAATGGTGGAGAGCAGTTGCTGTCCACAAGACAGACTGGCAAACAGAGGCAAGAACGTGGAAAGAGTCCAAGAGAGCTGGAAGCGTGGAAGAAGGACTTCCTGGGAGAGGCTATATTCTAGGGCAAGTGCAGCTACTGCCAGAAGTGCAGCACCAGTGTAGGAGAGAAGTAGGAGGAAATAGCCCAGCTCTGTCTTCGAGCCTCTACTGGGGCCACTCAGGGGGCCATGGGGAGGCAGGGAGCTTGGCAAGTGCAGTTCATGGCCAGGACCCTGGGGCACAGAAGAGGGGTACGACTGCAAGCTAGCTGACTCTTCTATGTAGAATTGGGCATGAAATAAACTTTTTAGAAATGTTGGCTGTAGCTCTTAAAATACCACCAATCATGCATTGCTATTATTCCTATATTTAGTTGAAAATTAAAGCAGAAGGAGAGTTATCAAGATGGCCTAACTTCCCCTTGCACTCCTTGTTCCCTCTCCTCATCCTCATCGGCCTCTTCACCCTTCTCACGAACTTCCCTTCCCGGCACCAGTACTTACACTCAGCGCTGCCTCCCTCAGTTCTGTGTGGCCCCTTTGAATTCTTCAGGTATCTGTTCAAGGGTCATCGCCTCAAAATCTTCCCTGCTCAATCCAGCTCTCTTTTCTCCAGAGCTCTGGACTCCACCTCCCCCCTCAGGTGCACCTTTACCCAGGTGGGCTGTTTCTCCCTTTGCAGAGTCAGTACCTGAGAGCCAGACTTGCACAGCTGTGGATTTCCAGCCTGACACATAGTAGGTGTTCACTAAGCCTTGTGGCTTGACTGACAACAGGAAAGGCTCAGTACCTGAGCCCTTGTCTGCATGATTCTGAAGACCTTTGTTCATTCTTAATCGTGGGATAGGATTCCAAAAGAAATGAATTTAAGTGAACTTAAGTGCAGTGTATCCTAGTTGAAATCATAGCAATAATAACAAAGCACTCTATTAACAAATGACAGGCACCTACATCCAGATAATGTAATGGAAGGACAAAATCATTTGGATATAACTGACTAGGATTTTTGTTCTTTCATCTTGCCTGAACACAAATACACACACACACACACACACACACACACGCACCATCATCGTCACATCCCACAGGCTGTCCTTTCCCTCAGATAGGAAATGTTGACATGTGTGTTCCAAATTCCACACATTCATATCCAGCCTAGGCGGATAGACAGAGGATGTATCCACACTGGGTACCCAGATGGGGGCTTTGACACCAACAGGAGTTGTTTGTGCAGATCTCCCAGCCAGCTCTGAGGTGCCTGGGAGCCTCTCCCTGGAGTTCTTCTCACAAGCAGTTTCACGGAAGGAGAAGCAACTTAGGGGATTTCAACCAAATGCTGCTATAAATAAGAGCTGTGGGACAGAGAGGGTCTATGTTGCACTGGAACTACATTTTCCCTTTCTTCAGCTTGTTTTATTTTTTATTTTTGGTACTTTCATGGAAAATGTCACAAAGAACATACCAAAACTCAAAACATTTTCAGAAGGAACCCATATTTTTAAGGGGAAGGGACCTGTTTTCCCATAATGCCTTTAGCAATGCTGGGAATTACCAGCCTTTGCCTTGGTAGGCACGGTAGCCTGGAGAGGTGCACAAGCACAGGTTGCCTGCTGTCTTAATCATTTTAGGCTGCTATAAAAGGATGCCATAGCCTGGATGGCTAAAATCGTGAGCATCTATTTCTCAGCCTTCTGGAGATGGACATCCAGGGTCAGTATGCTCAGGGATCTCATTTCTGCTGACCAGCAGTTTTGTGGTTTGTAGAATGTTGTTTTTTCTTTGTATCCTCTCTTGGCAGAAAGGATGGAGGGGAAGCAAATTCTCTCCTGTCTCTTTCTATAATGTCACTGAGCTCGTCTTATTAGTTCCACCCCAATGGGCAAATAACCCCCTAAAGGCTCCACCGCTGAATATCACAACTAGTGCCTCCATCTGTAAAGGCAGGTGTGAGCGTGGTGGATAGGCAGTTCGTAGTCCCAGTTCACCACACTTACTTTATGGAAGAAAAGGAGAGTTGTAAAGTGAGAAATCTTTCAAATTTATGTAATCATTTCTCAATGATTCTGGATGGTGTAATAATTATATTTTATATTTGTTTAATAGTGAGCACCTTTATTACATAAGCCTGGGCAGGAGAGGGGAAAGACAACTGTTGCTCCGTGATGTGAAATATCGGTTGGACCACAACGGTGAGCTCTGGAGATGAGGCTCACAGCTGCAAACCCTGCTGGAATGGCCTCTCCAGAAAGCATTCTTTTCCCTTTCATTGCTGATAGTTTTCCATTACTGTAACAAGTAACTGAGACAATCAGTTTATAAGGAGCCAAAGTTTATTTTCACTCCCAGGTTTGGCAATTTCAATATGTGTGCATTTGGCACTGGTGCTTTGGGGACTGCGGTGAGACAGGCAGCGTTACTCAGACAACTTGTTAACATTATGGGCAGAATGAAGAGTGACTAAGACCGAGAAATGGGGTCCCATAATCCCCATCAGAGACACACACCCAGTGACAGGGAGATTTCCCACTATGCCCCAGATCTTAAAAGTTTCATAGTTGGAGCTGGGGATATAGCTCAGTGGCGTAAGCGCCTGCCTGGCAATGCAAGGTCCTGAGTTCTATTCCTCACACACACATACACACACACACAAAAGTTTCACAGTCTACCAATAATGCCACACTGGGGAAAAACTTTCAACACATAGCTTTTAGCAGGGCTGGGGAGATAGCTCAGCAGCATAAGTGCCTGCCTGGCAAGCACAGGGACCTGGGTTCAATTTCCAGTACAAAAAAAAAAAACAAAACAAAACAAAACATGATAAGCTTTTAGGGGCCAGTCCAGATCCAAATCACAGTAATAGCATTTCTTCTGAAATTACTTTGACTAATTTGTGATTAATATCTCTTCTTCCCTGGAGGCAGCTTGTGTCCCTGCTTGTGACCTGGGGCAGTGTAGAGTGGGACCAACCATACAGTCATCAAAGCATGCAGTCAAGTATCAAGATCCTAATTTTGCAAGTAGACTCAGTCCTCTGAATCCACAGATTTGGCATCCTCTGGCTGGATCATAGTTGATTAAAAATATTTGGAGAAAAAAAATACCTTTATCTTTAACATGTACATATTTTCTCCCCCTTGATATTATTCTCTAAACAACATAGTATATTACCAATTTGCATAACTCAGACATAAACTATTACAAGTAATTTAGTGATGATTTAAAGCATAGAAGAAGATGTATGTAGGTTATATAAAAATACTACAACATTTTATAAAATGGACTTGAACATCTGTACATGTTGCTACCTATAGAGCATGCTGAAACCAAAAACTCTTAGCTATCAAAGCATAACTGCAGCATGAGGTGTCCAGGAGAAGGTACTCCTACCCAGCCCAGAACATGGAGCTTATGTTTGCCTCCTGGGACATTAGTATGCTCATATACCCTAGGGCCAATCTCTGCCTTAGTGAGTGAGTCTGGCTGTTCTGACTTCTCTTTGCGGTAAGGCTTTCACTTATCTTCTCTTACAGATTTTGTGCAACTGACTTCACCAGATACTTATTATTCTACATGGCCCTAGGGGCTGGTTTTTTCTGTCCCCTTTGCCAATATAACATTTACAATACTGACTTGGTATTTTCAGGTCCCTACATTGATGGAGATTGGCACACGTTATCTGTACACTTTTTCTTGTTGTACCTTTTAGCAACATCTAGCTCTGAAGTTTCTTCTTCTTCCCATTTTCTTCTGTGCCTTTCTCTTTTATGCCTTTCATCCTATAAAAATATAAACTTCTTTATTAAGGGAAGCTAAAAAAATAGGACAAACACAATGTAAAAGTATATTTTGTAGGGGGAGGAAATTGGGTAGTGAGAACAACTTTGTTTTTATAGAGACAAAGAAATGCTGCATCTAACTGAAGTATTGAACTGAGAAGCACATTGTTCACAGAGGTGATTATCTGTGTGGTCTCCAGTCTCATGCTGCCTTAGTTTGAACCGCAAGTCCACTTACTAGCTATTTAATATATGGTCATTTACATCATATTACTAAGGCTTGGTGTCTCAATGGAAATGCTTGGTAACAAATTAAAATGTAAATAATGGTCTCTGCAGCACAGTATTACTGGGAGGAAGTACCCAACACAGTGCCTCACATGTAGTAAATGTGGGTATTAGCAGTGATTTAAAAATTTCAGGTTTGCATTATAATCCCTTCAAAGTAAGAATGTACAGTCATATTTCTAGAAGTTTATACATTGTGGTATTAAGAACAGGTTTCTTTTTAAAATTTCAACACAAAAAGTGCATTCAGTGCTCAATATTTTTAAACCTTAATCTGGACATTGTCAATGCATTATTTCTCATCCAAAATGCAGCCATGCTGAGAAGAGTGACATCATTCTAGGACACAAGACTGACACAAACATAGCTAGTATTTCCTGATGCCACGCTGCCCACATTAAGGTTGTGAGTCATGTGACTGTATTTGAACAGAGCATAGTCTGTGAAAGATAGGACACACATGGAAATGATGTATAATTTCATTCTCTATTTATTGCTAAATGGTGCTAATGTCAGTGAGAATTATGCATTACATAAAGAAAATAAAAAATAAATCCTTATTTCTGTATACATTTCTGTACATTTTTATGCCCTGTAATAGGATATCCTTCCTTTTAATATCTTTCTCTAAGTACACAGTTAGTGTTTAATCTATGTTTACTTACTAAACAAATGCCCAAGTACATAATGATGAATATCTGTCATTCAGACTGTTGTCATCACTACTTTTGCCTTCTCAGTTAGATGGATACAGCCATGAAACAAAACCATTTTTCACATCTCCTGTAGTTTACTTTGATTCTGGCTTCATTTCTTCTGTAATACGCACAAACACTCATATACACACACACGTTTTAATGCAGCAGCACCAGGTCTCTCCCAGGAAGGGTGAAATGTAAACTCACTCCATGGGAAATGATTACACACTCTAATCTTGAGAAAAAATTCTGAGTTGATATTACTAACTCCATTCTATATGTACAGCATTAACTTCAGCATGAATCATATGTAGCTAGGATATAATGCATAATATTGATTTTGATTTTTTTCTTTTGCCCTCCAGGCTGTGTCTTAGTTCCTGGCCTTGATCTTAAAAGATAGATGCTAGGCATTATTATCCAGCAGAAGGAGTGAAAAATCAATTTTCTCCTCTGGCATTTCATTCCACTCCCCACCATGGCCAGGTAGTGACACTAAAACAACGACAAACTCACCTTTACTTATTAAAGGGTGGGATTCTGTGCTGGAATCCTGCTAGTCATTGTTTTAACTGATGATATTTTCAGATTGTAAATATGGAATGAGTATGAAAGCTTACTAACTTGTTTTTATTGTAATGACAATTTCATAAAACCGTCTCTATGAGGCTGGTGTGACATATTTCAAAAACTGTTTATTTTAAAACAAGCTTTGATTTCTAGAAAAGTTGCTAAGATATTATGGAATCTTCACCCACTTCACATCATGATTCCTTTAACCTTAACATCTTATATCATCATAGTACATTCCTTAGAACTAGGAAACTAACATTGCTATCATATTTCTATATAACCCACAGGGTACATTCAGATTCCCAAAGTAATTCCACTAATACATCTTTGTTGTTGTGCCAGAATCCAATTCAAGATACTACATTGCCTTAAGAATATTATTTTTGAGAAATATTTTTTTTTATTATTTTAAAGAGTAAAAGAAGGATAACATAGTAATGGGGGGCTGACAAAATTACAGACAAAGTGGTAGGAAATTATCAGTGGTTGTTGTTTACGTATTGTTATCTACAAGATAGTTTCTCAGGAAAACAAATAGACAAATAACATAATAATGAGTTACAGATGAAAGTGGTAGGAGATTATCAATAGTTGTACCATACTTTGGTATCTTCAAAGTGGCTGCTAAAGAAAATAAATAGAGCTATACATGAGTGATCAGTTGAATAATCATTGACAATTCTCAATGGTTGTTGTAGGAAACACATAATAATAAACATATATCCATTTACAAAATATCATAGGAACAATACAAACATTACAGAGTTTTGGACAGATTAGTAGGAAAATATCAATGGCTGTTGTACATGGTGGTATCTTCAAAGTGGTTTCTCAGGAAGACAGAGATATGCAAGAAAGATCTGACAAGTAGTTACAGCCTAAGGGTTGTGAAAAACAGTGTATTACCTCCTCACCAGTGACTCCTTTCACTAAGGTGTGACGGCTGGAAGGAAGGCCAGGATTGAAAAGAAGGACCGAGAGACTTGCACCTGTGTCTAGCAACAGGCTGTTTTCTTTTTCCTCTATAGTCATGATTACCCAGGGCTCCTCCATGGAGATGAGAGTCTGGCCAGAGGGAGAAGGCAGAGTATGCCCCAGGCCCCTTCATTCCTGTTGGACTAACTGGTAGAATGGGTCTGAGCTCTGGGGCCTCTGCTTCAGAGGGAAGACTGATCGCAAGTGGTCTCCTTTGCATTCAGGGCATGGCCCATGGGGCTTCTTAGGACAGTTCCTCTTGAGGTGACCTGGCTTTTAACAATGGTAGCAGGTGAATGTAGTAGTTGAGTTCTTCTTGGTGTCCTGAGAATCAGACTTAGGGTCTATTCCTCTTAGTGCTGCAGCAAAAGCAGCTGCTTTTTCTCGGTCTCTTTGTTTTCTCTCCTTGGCCTCCTCCTCGTCACAGCTATAGAACACTGAGGAGGCAATTCTTACTAACATCTCAAGTGAGCCATCTGGGGCAAAAGCCATTTTTTGTAGCCTTTTTCTCTCCAGCTTCCCATCGCATTGGGGCCCCACAACCACTTAGTGTCTTCTCCCCAGTAGTCAGCACAGGCAGCAGGAAGCTCAGTGCAGACCTTTCTGGAGCTCCACACGCTCCTCCACCGCAGCCTGTACTGTCAGGGGAAGAATGGCTTCCAGGGGGTCTCCCCAGATATTGCGCCAGGTCCTTCTGTTTTCCAGCTTCTGAATGGCTATCCTGACCCCAGTAAACTAGACGTCTGAGTCCTCAGGCATGGTCTGTATTCTCATGTTCTCCGAGTCCTTATTCAGCAGTTGCTCCTCTGCTGACTCTGGGCCTTTCTAGTTCTCAAAGGCAGGGGCAAGAGTGACCCATTGTGTGGTATGTATTCCCAGGGGTTTCTCCATGTTGGGATGATTCACCCACGTCTGTGGGCGGGCCTCTGCAGCTGGTGTGTGGCTTGCCAATTGTGTGATTGCTTCTCTGTGCCATGATAGTTCTTGACTGCGTGGTGGCGGCTGGCCTGAGGGCCAGTGCTTGCCAGCGTGTGCTGCTGTGCAGCTTCCCGGGTGCTGGGGGCCCATTTTCTGGGTGCCTGCACAGCTAGGGGCTGGCCCAAAGGCTGGTGCATCCCACCGTGCGGCTTCCCAGGCTCCTTGGGACTGCCTCCTGGGGCGCCTGCATTGCTAGGGGCTGGCCCAAAAGCTGGCACTCCCCACTGCACTGCTTCCCTGGCACCAAGAGGCCTGCCTCCTGAGAAATATTGTTTTGAGAAATACATATTTATTAATCACAAGAATATAAATGTAACAGAACATGGAACACATAGAAACTTTTGACTATTTGTATTTTTGAGGGCTGCTAGTAAAGAAACAATGTTAGGTTAACCGATCAATATTCTGGAGGAATGGTTTCCAATTTTACTGACAAGACACAGAGATGCATCTCAATCAATGAGGGAAACATGATAACTGATAAATGGCTACTACTAATAATGTGTTGAATGGGATATATATATATATATATATATATATATATATATATATATATATAGTGAATGGGCTATATATATATATATTTGTAAATTTGACTAATGAAAGTGAGGGTAATCCTAAGAGGGACATTACCCTCACTTGAATAATGAAATGCTTTTTTTGAAAGACAAGTAAAGAGGCAGTGTTATAGCTCATTTAAAAATTTCTCATAAACCTAACTGTACTTATTAACTGCTTTATTCCTCACTTCATCTTTGAAATGGAGCACTAATTTTCATTGCCTCTCAAATTTAATAGAATCCAAAATGTTGTCATAAGTACAGTGACTTTGGGACTTCCAGAAAGATGGTGGTGTGGTGAGCAGCAGAAAAGAGCCTCTCCAAGATTTGGAGTCCAGACACTGGAATATAGCAAAATGAGGAAGATAAGAAGGAAGGAAGTGGGTCCCCAAGACCCAGGAAATATCTGAAGTTAGAACTGATGCCCATAAGGAGAGTGAAGAGAGAAACTGCAATGAAGAAGGAGGAGGGCGAGGGAGGCAAAGCTTTCTCCTTGAGCCCAGACTCACTGCATAAGAGGGACTGATTGACTCTGACCCCAGAGCCCTCCAGAGAAGCACACCAGTAGAATGAAGTGGGGGACTTCAGGAGTCTGCAGTGGCTGGTGATGAATTGTTCGTGTTGTGACTTCTAAGCAAGCAATTGGTTGGGAGCCGTCTTGGAGAGAGGCCAACTGAGCTTTGGACTGGGAATGGCTACGGCTCTTCCTAGTGGCTCCCAGAATAGTTCAAGACCACGGGGGTGCAGGGACTATTGAGGCCATCCTGAACTTTAGTGGAAATAGGGTAGCAAGCTCACTGGGATTATCCACTACTCCACTGAGAAGCTGCTGCTGGCTTGCTGGGATTGGTTGACATGGATCTGGACTCTGTCTGCCTACATTGTCTACTAGTGGCAGCAGTGAAGTGAACTTTTGCCTTTTTTCCCCTTTATTTTATTTCTCTCTTTTTTTGTTTGTTTTTCCTTTTTTCTTTATTTTTCTTGTTTTTTGTATGAGTATTAACATGTTTTCTCATTTTTTGTTGTTGTTCTATTCTGTTGTTATTTTTATTTCTTCCTTTTCTCTTTCCTCTTGTGTTCTGAACCAGTTTCCCAAAGTTTGAAAGATGCTCATTTGTCCTTCAGCCTTGCTTTTAATCTGTTCCTTTTCTTCTATTTTCCCCCATCCCTTTTAAATTTTGTTCCCTGAGGATAAAATTGGCATATTGAGGGCTTATTTACTTCATGTAATTTTCTGGTTCATTTTAGATTTTGTTATATAACCACAAATCTTGTTCATATTGTTAAAGGTGACAAATTAATAGTGACGTCAGTTTGTCATTTTTCTAGGCTGTATTTGATGCTATAGTTACTGCTGATTGTACCACTGTAGCCAATATGACATAAGTATTCTAATCAGTTGTTCTTTCTGGTGTATTAAGACTGTGATTGTTTAAGGCTAGTAAAAAAGACTATAGGCCAGTGCAAAAGAACCAAAGGTTGGGCCAAGTAGGCAACAATAAATTGAAGAGGAAGGATCTTGCAAAAGACTCAAAACACAAAAGCCAGCTACACCTGGAAGACACCTCTGAGAAGTAGTCATCTCCTTTTAAATAGTATTAATAAAGCTACTCACCATAGTCAATTTACAAGCATCAACCCAGGAATTAAACAATCCAAAAGTCACTCACCCAAAAGTCACCTACCTGGACTCTTTGGAGTGGTAACAACAAAGCAAATAAACTAAACCCTAGAAAATGTCAAATCAGAAGTAATTTCTCAGATAGCTAAGAGATGGTGACCATGATGAAAGATATGCTTAGTGACTCTAGAGAAGCTAGTGATAAAAAAATAGAGTAGCTAAGGAAAATGATGGAAACTGTGAATGCCCAGCATAGGAAAGAAATGGAATCCATAAAACAGATTCAAACATATATCCAGGAGATTAAAAATTCCATCAAAAGTGTTGACAGCAAAATGAGCCTGTGTAATGACAGAATCTCAAACATAGAAGGTAGGATTGCAGTTAGAAATGATGAAAAGAAACATTTCTTAAAAACAGGAAGGGACCACTAGAAATCAATCAAGCAACTTCTAGATAATTCAGAGAAGAGTGGTGACACTGGACATCCTTGCCTTGTTCCTGATTTTAAAGTGAAAGCTTTAGTCTTTGTTCGTTTAGTATGATGTTGGCTGTTGGTCTGTCATACATGGCTTTGATCAGATTAAGGCAAAGACCATCTATTCCTATTTTCTGTAGGGTTTTTTCAATCATGAATGCATGTTAGACTTTGTCAAAAGCTTCCTCTGCACCTATTGAGATGATTATGTGATTTTTGTCTTTCGCTCTGTTGATATGGTAGAAATCACCAGCAGAGTAAAAAGAAAACCCAGAAATTGGGAAAATTTTTAGTCAACTGTCCCTTGGACAAATGAATTCTATCTAGAACATATAAAGAATTTAAAAAAAAGCCCCCTAAATTCAAAGATCCAATGCAAAAATGGGCATCTGAGATGAATACACATTTCTCAGATTAAGAAATACAAATGGCAAATAAATATATGAAAAGTCATTCAACATCATTAGTCATTCGAGCAATGCAAATTAAAAGAACACTGAGATTCCATCTCACCCCAGAGAGAATGGCTACCATTAAGAAATCAACCAATAACAAATGCTGGTGAAGCTTTGGGGGAAAAGGAACCCTTTTCCACTGTTGGTGGGAGTGTAGACTGGTGAATCCACTGTGGAAATCAGTTTAGAGATTACTCAGTAAACTAAGACTATAAGTCCCATTGAATGCAGCTATTTCCCTTTCCGATATTTTTCCAAAAGGACTGCAAACATCATACCACAGAAATATATGTCCATCCATATTTATAGCAGCACAATTTGTAATAGCTAAATCATGGAAGCAACACAAATGCCCATCAACTGAGGAATGGATGAAAAAGTTGTGGTATTTTTATATAATGGAATATTAGTCAGCTATAAAGAAAGATAAACTCAAGGCTTTTATCGGTAAATAGACACAAGTAGAGACCATAAGTGAAATAAATCTGACTGGCCTGTGTAAACACCGTCTTTCTCACTAGTGTAAGAAACTGAAAAAGTGAACAAAATCTAGGAAGTATAATAGATATTGTGAAAGGGAAGGAAACTGCTCAAAAGGAGAAAACAACTGGGATGAGGAAAAAGAGAAAAGAAATAAAGGAAGGAGAAGATACATATATGTAGACACAGGATAGCTAAGATAGTTGTACTACTGAATTCTATTGCTTTATTGCAAGGAACAGTTAATGTTTAATTGTTTGATCATTCTTACATGCCTATATTTATTTATCTGAGTAACCAATTTGAAGATGTTAATATGTAATACAACAAAAATTGTTAATTTCCTATCACCTTGTCTGAAATTCTGTATTGCTTGTATTGTTTTTGTGTCATTCTGTAAATGTATGTGTTTGTTAATATGTTTTCATTCTTTCATTTTTAAAATTAAAAAGATAATTCAAAGAAGAACAACATAAGATTGATTGAAGTCAATGAAAAAGCAGGAGATTGTGCAAATACCATATAAAAAGTGCACACAGGTATATGAAACAAAGGTTAATGAATATGAAAAATCAAATAAGCATTAATATAATTGAAACAGGGGATTTCAATACACCACTGTCACAAATTGAACAATTAGACAAAAAAAGAAATAGTAGAACTGAGCCAACCTTTTGAACAAATTAACATAGTACATATCTATAGAGTGTTCTGCCCTAGAACATCAGAATACACATTCAGCTGCACATAGGAGCTCTTCAAAATAGATGACATATTAGCTCATAGAACATGTTTAAGTAAATTCAAAAGAATTGAAAATATCCCATGCATATTATCAGACCATAATGCAATGAAATTGGAAATCAATGGCAAAAGAAACCACATTTGTTCATAAACAAATGAAAATTAAATAACAACTTCCTGAAAAACCGATGTGCCACAACTGAAGTTAGAAAACAGGTTAGACAGTTTCTACAATAAAAAAATAATGTTAAAACAATATACTTGAATTTCTAGGACACAATGCAAGCAGTCTTATGAGGCAAATTTACAGCAGTGAATACCCATACCAGGAAAACAGAGCAAGCTCAAAGAAACAACTTAATGTTGAACTTTAAGTTTCTACAAAAAGAACAAGTTAAGCCTAAAGCTAATATGAGAGAGGAAACTATTAAACTAAAATCAGAACAGAAGTTAGTGAAATTGAGACAAGTAAAACAATACAAAGAATCAATGAATCAAATACTTGATTCTTTGAAAGACTGAATAAAATCAACCAAGCCTTATGTAACCTTATCAAATAAGGAAAGAAAAGACTCAGATGCATGCAATAAGCAGTAAGAAGAGTGAACTCACAATATATCCTGTTGATATCCAGAAAATAATCTACATCTACTTTGAGAACTTGTTTTATAATAAGAAAAAAATGCAGAGGAGATACATAGGTTCCTACATATGTATGAATTACCAAAGCTGAAGAAGAAGATATAAGAAATCCTAAGTAAACCAATATGAGTCAATGAAATTGAAGAATTGATTATAATCATACTAACAAAGAAAAGCCTTGGCTCTGACAGATTCATTGCTGAATTCTATAAGAAATTTGGAAAATACCTAATACTTGTATTTGTCAAACTCTTTAATGAAATTTAAAGGGAATTAACACTTTGAAATTCATTCCTGGAGGCAAGTGTTAACCTGATAATATCAAAACAGGAGAAGGACCTAAGAAAGAAACAAAACTATAGGCCAATCTACTTAATGAACATTGATGCAAAAATCTTCAATAAGATACTGAGAAACAGAATGCAGCAAATTATCAAGAAAATTAGACACCATGATGAAGTAGGAGTCATTCCAGGGATGCAACGATGGTTCAACATATGCAAATCAATAAATGTAACACACCATATTTACAGAGCCAAGGATGAGAACTACATGTCCATTAACCTTTGCTTGATATAGCTGTCTGCACTTTTTATATGGTATGCAAAAAACTCTGATTGCACAGGAACTGTCACAAGTAAACAACATCTGGGATCTCCTCTTATTAAAAAAGCATTTGCACAGCACAAAAAAAACCACTAACAGAGTGAAGAGACAACCCATAGTTTGGGGAAAATATTGCCAATTGATCCTCAGATAAAAGACTAATATCTAGAACATATAAGGAACTCAAAAAGAATAGACCACCCCCAAAGTTAAAGACCCAATCCAAAAGTGAGCATCTGAAGTCCACTTCTCAGATGAAGAAGTAGAAACAGAAAATAAATATATGAAAAAATGTTGGACATCATTGGTCATTTGAGAAATGCAAATTAAAAGAACAGTGAGATTCCGTCTTACCCCAGAGATAATGGCTATTATCTAGAAGTCAACCAATAAATGCTGAAGGGGCTGTGGGGAAAAAAACCATTCTCTGCTGTTGGTAGAAGTTTACACTTGTGCAACCACTATGGAAATCATTGTGAAGATTCCTCAAAAACTAGGACTAGAGGATCCATTTGACCCAGCTATTCCTCATCTTGCTATCTTTCTGAGAGAATTAAAAGCATTATACCTCTGTGATATATGCACACCCATGTTTATAGTGGCACAGTTTGTAATAACTAAATCTTGGAAACAACCCAAATGCCCATCAACTGATGAATGGATAAAGATGTGCATTTTTTTATACAATGGAGTACTACTCTGCCATAAAGAAAGATAAGCTTGAGACATTTCTAGATGGATGCACCTTGATGCCATTTTTGTAAGTGAATGAAATCACACACATTTGTAAATGCCACATTGTTTATCTGGTGAGAGAAATCTAAAGTGTATACAAGGGCAAAAATGTGTGATAGATACTGTGAGATAGGAAGAAAATGTTCAATGGGAAGGGGAAGGAGAGAAGGGGAAAGGAAGGAAGGGAAAAGAAAAATATGATGAGAAAAGAAGGAAAAAATGGAAACAAAGCTTTTGTAAATGAGGAGAAGGACTAAAGGGAACATAGGTGACTGGGAAGAAAAGAGCAGTGACTATCAGTGTCCAGTATCATAGGAGATAAGTTGAAAATTATTTAATCTGTTTTTTAAACAGGTTCTCCCTTTATAGTTCCGGTTGGCCTTGAGCTCACTATGGAGTCCATGCTGGCCTCAAACTTGTAAGTATCCTTCTGCTGCAGCCTCCTGAGTGCTGGAGTTACAGGTGTGTGTCAGCACACCTGGTTTATTAACCTTTTAAAGCACCTTATCCTAAAGAACTGATCAGCACCCATTAAGATCAAATGTAAAGATTTGAGGCTCTGTTAGCATATAAAGGCCGGTTTGTAGCAAATGTGAGGGAAGGAGACCAAGAAATGGAGGGAGGCGTGACGGAGGTGAATAAAGAATCAAAAAGAGGGCTGGGGATTTAGCTCAGTGGCACAGTGCCTGCCTGGCAAGCACAAGGCTGTGAGTTTGATTTCTGGTACCGGAAAAAAAAAAAGAATAAAAAAGAATTATAATATGTTATATACATGTACTACTTTGCCACCGTGAATGCATTTCATTGTTAGTTACTGAAAACATGTACTAATAAAAATGCTGAAGAAGAAAATCTGCTATAAAGTTTCACCTTCTCTTGTTTTTTTTTTTTTTCACATTTCTTTTCTTTTTTTTTTGTTTTTTTTTTGTTTTTTTTCCGGTATCAGGAATCGAACTCATGACCTTGCACTTGCCAGGCAGGTGCTGTGCCGCTGAGCTAAATCCCCAGCCCCCTCACATTTCTTTTTTTGTCATTATTTTTGGAATGTAAAAGAGCTTCATATTTTTTTCATGATATTTCTTGCAAATCTCTCTCTTGTTTTCCTTTCTTCATTCAAGGTAATGTGAGTGTTTAATATGGTTCAGGCACTGCATTAGGCATTATAAAGAGGACTGATAAGACAGTTTCTCTCCTTTGCAAGGAGATTTGTGAATGTGATATATGTGAAATCAGAGGTCCAAAGTAATTATGTACAAAAGTTGTGTTTCACAGTGTAAGTTCCTCAAAGGAGAGCTTTAGCAAGGAGGAGTCCTGTTCTTTCTTTCATTTGCCTTCTTTCTTCCTTCCTTCTTCCTTTTCATCTTTCTTTTTCTTTCTTTCTTTCCTTTCTCTGTCTCTCTTTCTCTTTCTCTCTCTGTCTCTCTCTTTCTTTCTGGAGTGCCAAGGTTCAGTCATGGGCCTCACACATTCTAGACAAATGCTCTGCCATTGAACTACATAACCTGCTCAGCAGGTAGAGCTTTAAATGAGCCTAGAAAGAAAAATAAGTAATTCTTAGAAGACCAACTAGTAAGTATAAGGGGACAGTGATTCCAGGTGGAGAGAGCCATGTGTATGAGGAAAAGTGTATGAGAATGTAAACGTCAAACATTATAACAGAACTGCAGCATGGGATAATATATAAGAAAGTAGCAATAACAAGATTGGAAATTGTACCAAACCCAAGGGAGACTCAGCATCCACACAACTCAAGCAAGAGACAACAGTGTTTGAACTAAGCCAGTACCAAGACTGGGTAAGAAGATGAGATGGGTTTTAGAGAAGAGGTAGGAAGGAACTTTGTTGGCAGTTGAAAGAGCAGAAAAAATATCAAAAGAGATACTTCCATCTTCTGAGGTGGGGGAGTGAAAGAAACAATTTAAGAGCATGGCGTATGCCTGGAATCAAGGACAGAGAACACATTACACCTAGCCAGTGAGGTACTGAAGTTTCTGTGACACCAACTTCAGGTAAGTTTGAGAAGCTCAAGAGAGAGAGGTGAGTAGAGAAACCACAATGACCCTTCTCACTATCAGTCAGGAATTGAAACCATGAGTCTATATGGCCCATAAACTCAGGCGAAGATACAACAGAACCAGTAGGACAAAAGAACATTCAATAAATCTATGTAGAAAGAGGAGTTCAATGAAGAGGAAAGGCCGGAGCAGTAGGTGCAAAAACCAGCGGCTGATGAAAACAGAAAACAGAGTGGGAGAGCACACTGGGAGGAGCCAGGGTTCTTAGTAGCATTCCATGCCAGTGATCAGGAAGATGAGGCTGAAAATAATGAACTGTTGAGAATGAAGGCTATGTTGTTTAATTTAGTAAGAGTAGTTTGAGAAGAAAATTAGGGCAATGGGACAGGAGCAAGTTTAATGCAGACCACAGAAGGATGAGGCGAGCAAAGATTTCATTCTGTAGTTTCCTTTGTTCTTATTTTTTTTTGGCTCTGTTTTTGCTTTTCTTTTTGAAAAAAAACAAAACAAAACAAAAAACCGTATTTGATTTACAGCCAAGGAAAAATTTCCTGTAGACAGAGAAACATTGAAGATACAGAAAAGAGGGCATCGCCAATGGAAAAAAATCCCCAGAAAGTCTGGAGACGTTGTAAATCTAGATCAGCAGTGAAAGGATTGGCCTCACGGGGAAGCAAGATCATCTTCACCCTCAGATATGGCATTTTTGGAAATAAAAGTGAAGTTCCTAAGAGGCCCAGGACAGGGATCTGAAAGAGCTCTCTCGATTACTAAGTCTCATTTTCTCTGTGACTTACAAATGTGTTCAAATGCTGAGCATCACTCAGGACGGTGGAGCACAGGAGGTCCGAAGGGCAGGAAGAAAGTTCAGATTATGTGTGGGGGGTTCTGGGAAGGAACGGTTCCCAAGGGACAGAAACTTCAGCAAAAGCCAGAATTCGTATATGTATAGAAGTCATGCTCTAGATTGCATGGTATATATATATATCTCCACATCTATAATTTCACCAGTCAGGACACAGAAGGAAGGGCTGAACCAAATTGGAGAAATTTTGAAACCATACATAATGGGAAAATAGTAACAAAATTCAATGTATTGTGTTACTAAGAATCTAAATGGGATAGAAAAGATGATAAATTCAAAAGATGGCAAATAGACTGAATGAAAAGGAACACGTCAATAGAGAAGACTACCAATCCTGAATTAAATGATAGGATTGACTCTGTAATTGAGAGTTAACTGAGGCTGATTACTTTAATCTCATACATGTTCTATCCACTTACCTTGTGAAGTTGTCAAGCTTTTTAAGTACAGTGGAGAACTATGGGTGAGATTGTATGCAAGAAAATGTGCTTTGCTGTCTTATGAGAAAAAGCAAGATTAATAATGAAAAGGCTTTGTATTATTACTCCAGAAATTGTGTATAGGAATGGGGTCAACTAGCAGGACCTGCTGAGAATGAACATGCTACTATTTATTGTCTGTTTGGATGAAAATCCAATTTCATCTTCTATCAGAGATCAAGCTACTTCTATTTTATGGTAAACACAGAAACTGCCTTACAGAAAATTACTATTTTAACAAGTGCAGTCTTACATCCAATGGTGATTTAAAAATTGGCTTCATGACTGGTATTGTGCTCACATCACCCATTTAAATAATCTCTTTGGATATATCCTCACACATAAACATCATTAAAGGGTGTGCTTACATTATGTTTAATCACAGGATATTCAGGGAAACATCTCTGCCTACATGAACTTTTACCACTTAATATATTTCAACTTGTTTATCTTTATTGTTGACCAAATCATCACATAGACAAATAATTTGAATTATTTTATATAGAAAAGGAAGAACAGCCACAATACTACTTTATGAAATTATAATGCTATTACTGCTGTGAGATAAAGAGGAGCTCTTCATTCATGCAAGAAATATTTATCTGGTATCTGGTAGGTATGATGCTGAGGCTTTTTGCTAGGTAATGTGAAGGGCATCTGTTTATAGTATTAGAAAATATCTCTGCTGTGAACATTCCTCAAATATTAGCTATAATAGCAGGAGCAATTCAGTCATTTACTGCAAGGTAACAAACACTTGCTAGACAGATTGTACAAGAAGAACTGGCTTTCTTTCATTGAGGAATTGCTCTTCCCCTATAGGTTGAGCCCAACTAATAATATTTGTAGACTGTAGTTATGAAAGAGTTGAGTGTCAGTCACCACCTAGAAGAGTGAGGGGTACTCAGATAATATTTACGGAGTATGGCATACACATTTCAGCACGTAAGCAACTAAACCTGCTCCTTCATCTGATCCTTACACATCACCAGGACTGAGAGGACGAAAACCTGTATCTTCACGTTTTTCTAACCTCTGAGTGAAAATTTACATTTTCTGCAATTTTAACTACAGGCGAGATTCCGCAGTAGTGTTAGCACTATGTGAGAATTTGTCATCTACAAAAATTATAAAGCAAATATCACATTAAATGTGTTGTGTTGCACAAAATTCCACAGTGCTTATTGCTAATTTGAAATTATAGTAGTGATTTTATACTCGCTTCTAGGGATTTTCTTAATGGTTGAAACGACGCACTTGTATACTTCCATAATTGCTTTCCTTTTTGATTCTATGCATTTTGTTTTATGCTTTAAAATATATTACTCCAACAAATGTTACTGGCATGGCTTCTTTGCAATGCTGACCACAACACTTAGTCCTTCCTTCCTTCCTCTTGGGTTCCTTTCCAGTTTATCTTGTGATCTCTCCCATCCAGAAACAGACCTTTCATCCTCTGGAGTCTGGTCCGGCTTTACAACATGTTTTGATAAACAGAATCCCACAGATATGATCCTACTTCTGATCTTCATCCTTGTAAAACCATGGAACTTCTCCTCTTACTCTCTTGATGTCCCAGGCCCACCACATGAAATCAAAGTTAGTCTTCTTGAAGTGGAAGACCTTTCAAAGTAAAGGGCCCTGCTCTGGCCAGCTTTGGCTCCAGATATGTGAGCAAAGCGATCTCAGACCATCTTATGCTAAGTGAGGTTCTTGACGAGGTCACAAGAGGCACCCCAGCTAGACCAGCAGTTCTGCCAACTGAGCAAAGCCCACATTGCCCACACACACATCATTGTGAACAAACAAACAGGTGCTGATGGGTCACTACCTTTTGCGATGGTTTATCAGGTAGCACTGCACGTCAGAAATAGGTTCAGCTCTGTCGGACTCCCAAATGTTCCCATGGTCAGAGTGCCCTGAAAGTGCAGATGCTATTTATCTGGGCGTCTGGCTTTAGGCTTAATGCTTCAGAATCTGAAGGGTTTAAGAGTTGACTATCTCTTGTTCTGATGTTTTCCCTTCAAAGACTTCTACGATGTTTTTAAACATAGAAATTCACAAGAAAGAAAACTATTAGTGGCTAAAATTATGTTGAAGAGTAAATTTAAGGGAAGATGGTGGAAGATTTTTTTCAGCTTTTACTATTTATCTAATTGTGTAGTTTAAATTTTATAAATAATTTAATATCACTTGAATAAGTATTAGCCAAGAAAAAGATGTAGGGGTTATATTTTGTGTATACTGTTTTTCTTTTTTTCTTTTTAGAGCTGGGGATCAAATCCAGGGCCTTGCGCATGACAGACAAGAAATCTGCCCCTGAGCCACATTCTCAAACCTGAGAGGCTTTACTTTGTATTTTAAAAGAAGAATACAATACCTCATGATGTTTAAGCCTATCACAATAATTATTTTATACAGTCAAAAGTTCTTACTAGGGAAGTGAAATAAAAAATCATATTTAAAATAACATACCCATATCTGTTAAGAGTATTGAAGAACAGAGTTAGATATCAAAGGTAGCAAGTCAAACAAATATTAAAATAAAAGGCAGATAGGATGGTGCATATCTGTAATTCCAGTACTCAGGAGGCTGAGACAGTAAGATCTTTGAGCATTCAAGATCAGCTTGGGCTACATAGTGAGTTTAAGGTCAATCTGAAAATTTTTTTAGAAAAAAAAAAAAGAGAAAATTTTTTGCAAAACTGCTGAGAGATCAAATTAGATGAGAGATGAAAACATTCCCTGCATTCAGGGAATTGATGATCACCATAAATCACAAGAAGAGTCTCAGTGAAATGTTGCGGTAGAACTCATATGGCAGTACACTGAGGTGCAAAACAGACATAAAGTCATGCAGACATCAAGTGCACACAGTTATTTCCAGAAGTTTGATACTAAAAACTATAAATAATACTGCACACTTGCCAGATCTCAGACAATGTATCTGATGCTTCACGTGCTTTGTCTTACTGATTCCTCCAATATCCTATGAGCCGGGAACTGTGTCAGTGTTCTTCTACAGATGAGAAAACTGGGGCTCCAAGAAGCAACAGACTCACTGTCACCCATAAGGCAAAAGGAGCAATCAAAATCCAACCCGTTCATTCCAGAGTTCACTGTTGAAGGCACAGCAGCGACTTAGCTGAATTGTCAAGGTGAGAAAGGTAGTGTTGTAGAGAAAGAGAAAATGAAAGGTTAGGGAACAGGGCAAGGGTTTTCATGGAGTAAAGAGGAGAGGACTTTGCATAGACCTTAATGCCGATGAGAAGTTATTCAGCATACAGAAAAAGTGTGACATTACTGCAGCCGTAATCACTAGTGTGGCTAGTTTCCTGTGAGCTGGGGTGAATGTGGCAAAGAACACGTAGGAGGGGTTGACCTTGGTGAAGAGGAGGGGAGTCTCTACTGAAGAGTAGATGGAAGTAAAATGAGAGTAGATGGAGGCAGCTTTGGGTACTTTATTGTAGAAATCAAAACAGTTGCCCATTGCCCTCTCTGTATATTTGTTAAGCTCCATATATTTCATAAAATTTCCAGATCATTTTCTTACAGTTGGAGGATAAATGAGTTAAAATGCCTAAAGAACTGCAAAAAACGTTTGAGAGCATCTTTGTGAAGAGAAGAAAGTGTTGGGAAATCTAATGGAATGGCTGAGCAGTCTGGGGTCCTGTTTGAAGTTGAGATTCTGATTTTACGGATGCAGCAAATGTCATGTTACAAGACTTTCTCTGCCTCTATTCCAGAGTCTAGTATTTTCCTGAAGAAGAAAATGCTTAATAATCCAGGATGGGAATTTTCCCAGGCATAGATAATGAAGAATCCCAGAGATCATGAGCTTTAGGTCATTGGTGGGAAGGACTGGGTTGAGCTTGGGTATGGAAGAAATGACTGGTGGATGGGAAATGTGGAGCAATCAGCAGATGGGAGTTCTAAAAAAAAACACTCAGCAGGAATGGATGACCAGCAAGAATGTTGGGAGTGTGGAGTTGGAGCCACTTCCAATCATGGTGGGTTCTAGTGGACAACTTGGGAGGAGGTGGTCATGGGAGAGAATGGTGAGTACCTGACCACCTAGGGATTTGTTTTGCTGTTTATGTTGTCATTATAGACAGAGGTGCGGTAGAGAAGATAGGAAGCCAGATAATGAAAGGAGAATGAATGAGCCCAAAGATGAGAACCATGTTGGAGTTTATACAGAACATAAATCACAACAGGTAGAATTTTTCTATTGTGAAGAAGGACAAGGAACTGGACCAGAAGGACTATAATCCACATAACACCTCTGAATCCAGAGTAGATTAGATTTGGGAGACAGGCCAACTTCTCTTGTATAAAATCCAAGGCCATCATTGCAGATTCAGAGAATCTGTTTTAGTTGAAGTAGGGAGGGGGAAGGTGTAGAGGTGTTTTTTGATTAAGTGGGAAGTTTTCTGCCATCCCAGTGAGGTGATTTGTAAGGAAAGGAAGTGGAAGGTGTACAATAGGATAGAGGGTGTTCATAGCATCGTGAGGCTAAAAGTTACATGGGTACAGACAATGAGACAGGCTTGCAGCTTTGACAGGCATTGTGAGAAAGAGTTTTTCTCAGTAGTCTCTAGACACATTGGTTAGTCACAGAGCCTTTAGCCGTGACCTGAATGAGATGGAAGCCCAATAGCCATATGGTGGAGTGGGGCATCCCTTTTCCTCCTGTTCTGGAGGAGACTAGTTCCAGCAGGTGCACGTGGCAGTCATGGTGTCTGTGGGCAGCAGGAAGCAGGCAAGCTGGGGTCACACGTGAAGGAAGGTGCAGTCCCAGTTACAGAAGGACCTACCTTCCCCAAGTCAGGATCTGCCTTAAATTAGCGGTGCACAGTCTGTCGGCAAGCCCAGCGGCCTGGGTGGCCAACAGCTGTGGAAAATTGTCCTACGGCAAACATCCTTCCCCTTTTCTATTTGTGTACATTTATAATTAATTTACTTAGGATAAATTCCCAGAAAAGAAATTTTGATATTAAAGGAAATGGATAATTTTAGTGCTTTTAGTGTATATTTCAAATGTTCAATTATGAGGTTTCCATTCCCTCTTGCCGTGAGACACTTCATTCCACACTTTTTTACATAAATTTTAAAGATTTAAAAATCTCTGCCAATGTAATAAGCAAACCTTGACATCCTACTTTATTTATCTTGCCTTTTTAAATAGTGCGTCTGAACAAGGATCTTTTTTGCTTTTGTTCATTAACGGTTCATTTATATGTTTTACCCATGCTTGAATTGACCTTCTTTTTATCTTTTAAAATTTTCCTGAAGACTTCTTTATGTAAATATTAACACTCTGCCTTACACATTAAAAATATATACCTAATGTATTGCTCGCCTATGTTTTTATTTTTTACAGCTTTGACTAATAGCTATTTTAAATTGTTAGTGTGGAAAAAATGTTTCATATTCTTCTGACTTGATTCTCAGGATGTGTTTTCATCTTTAGAAGGTAGAGGCTGATCTTGCTTGAGAAATTCATCCCAAATATGGAATTACCAGTGCTTCCACTTTCTGTCTCTAAAATTATAGCATCTAAAAGGAAGCAGGTTGCTTTCTCAGCAACCCCTTCTGGGTACAGCATCAGATGTTCAGAGTTTTGGCCATAATGTTTGTGTCATCATTTTCTGCCATGTGTATAACAGATATACATCAAAATGTAGATATTTGTTGACCTTGGCAAAAGCTTTTTCAGTAGAGCAATGGAAATGGATTATTCGGGAGCCCTGAGCGGTAAGGCACAAGCAAGCATGGGTCCCTGCACATCTAAGCAGCGCAAAGCTCCCGTGTCAGCCAGTAAATAGGCGGGAAAGAAAC
The DNA here is from genome assembly GCF_000276665.1 of Chinchilla lanigera. Classification (NCBI taxonomy): domain Eukaryota; kingdom Metazoa; phylum Chordata; class Mammalia; order Rodentia; family Chinchillidae; genus Chinchilla; species Chinchilla lanigera. Next base: position 8,349,660 of record NW_004955438.1, on the reverse strand, counting down.
GCAGCTCCTCAGGAGATTTCATGTGAAGGGAGCATGAGAAAGAGCTAAAAGTTCTAGAGAAGGGCGCACAAACCAACAAATTCTAGAATTACCATGTTCTGCACTGAAACCTGCATGTTGATAGGCTGGCCCTTGTCCCAACTTGCTTTCAAAATCAAGAAATAATAAACTCAGTCCCAACCTCATTCCACACTCTGCTGTTGCTTAACTTAATGGTTTTAAATACATATTCTACTGTAAGTTTGGATACCTTAAAGTAAACATTTTAAGTTCTTCATAGTCAGTTCTCCAAATATGTTCCCAAAGATTCGCTGGAAATTATGTTAAGGCTGTTGTTTTTCTGTGTATTTTAGTTTTCACATTTTTCTGTGTCACAGATCAGCACCCTAACAATAGTAATGTCACAGAAAAGGCATGATATTCATGTGAGTGGTGCCCACAGGAGAAAAGGGAAGAATAAGAGAGGGTGGATGATAAGAATAAGATTGGGTGGATATGATCAAAAGATGACATATGCAAATATGGAATTGCCACAGTGAAATTCATTCATTTATACCATTCATATATATTAATTACTATTTTATTAAATATGAATAAATGATGCCCAAGACTGATGGGTTAATTTGGATCCCTGCTTTCAGAAATTCAGAGTATGAGAGAAAAATGTATTAGGTACTGACATATCAACACAAGAAATTCCCTCTCCTCATCTGTATGAAGATGGTATTTGCTGTAGAATACATACTTGTTAAATGAATTCAACCGAAGTTTACAGAATGGTGCATTTAGGCCCCTTCATGCCTTTTTGATTTCAGTTTTCTGACTCGGTTTATCACTACTCAGGTCACTTAGCTTTATTATTGGCTCAAGATTTGTAAATCTTTTCCAGATGATCAAATTGCTACACTAAAAGCCTTTTCAGCCACCTGCTATGTACTCAACTGGATATAACAGATGGAGTGTTAAGATTTTTTCCTCTGGAGTTCACATTTTGACTGGAGTATTACCTGAATGAGAAAAAAATCAATTTGGGGTGTTGCTCAGTTTCATACGATAGAGAACTTACCTGGAAGTGTAAGACCTTGGCTTCAATTATCCCCAGCACTGTAAAGAAGAGGGGAGAGAGAGAGACAGAGACAGAGACAGAGACAGAGACAGACAGAGAGACAGACAGAGTCAGAGAGAGAGAAAAAGGAGGGAGAGAGGTGTTAGGAAAGGAGCAAGGAAAGAATCCAAAAATATTTAAATATGCATATTGGAATAACTTCTGTGAAAGAAAAATATTCAAAGTTCTGTATGAACACTATAGTTGAGGGAGCTATATATTTATTATTTGTTAACGTTTAACCATATGTTCTTCATACGTGTTTTGTGTTCATTCCTTTTGTCTATAAGGAAGCAGGAACTCAAGGATCTTCTATCTAGACGTTCTCATAAAGCTTTATACAAGTAACATCCATATGGAAGGAAAAGAATGTCATTTCCCACCACCAGTTTCATGTCTAAAGCTCCTGTAACCAGAGACAGATAAGCAACAGAAAGATTTACAAATTTACTTCACATATGTTTTCCATGATAATGAGGCTTCAGAATGAACACCCAAATAAATGAAGGACCCTGCATCTTTTGATGGATAGGTGCAGTGAAGCGTGCACAGGAGGAAGGAAATACAATTGGACAGAAAAGGTCTGATCTAATAATACACTGGAGGGAATGTAAGCAGTTCTGTTTATTCAGAACCTTCCCTGTGTCCTTTTGTCTTTAGAGATAAAGATGATTCTTTTGTCCAGACATAGCACCTCTTGCATGGTGCTCTGATGCCCTGCTTCAGGGAAGAAGGAAAGAGGAAGGTAAGAGAGACTGTTATATTTGGATACTCATGTTCCCCAGAGACAGTCTTTCCCTCTCTCTGTCTTTCTGTCTCTGTCTCTGTCTTTCTGTCTCTCTAACTGCCTCTCTGTCTTAGTCTCTCTCCCTCTGTCTCTCTGTCTCTGTCTCTCTTCCCTTTAATGTCCCGGCTATGATGAGAATAGTTTTGCCCCTTTGCATGTTCCCAACCATGATGAGTTATCTCATCATAGGCCCAATGAAACCAAGTAAACATACAACCAATTAAACATGGACTGGAACCTTTAAAACTTGAGCCAGAGTCTCCCTTTTCATTTTAAATGTTTATTGCTTCAGGTAATGGAAAGCTGATTTGTTACAGTAATGGAAAGCTGATCTCTCTGCTTCTATAGTTTCTCATAGATTATGGGATAGCATGTCCTGAAACCTGTCCTACTTACAACAAGAATCTCAGCTCGGATCTTGTCTTATCCATATTTATTTATTTTATTCTTACTTGAGCACCTCATTCTCACTTACTATTTCTCAACAAATAATTCTTTCTTGGGTCTATGTTTGTTCTTAAGTCCTACAGATTTTGTCATAGCAGCTTTAGATTCTTAGTATGATATCAAGTGTAGAATTTTTTTTTTTTTTTGGCCCTGTCTGTGTTTCTAACTGAGGTCTTCTCTATTAAGATCATCCTGGGCTCTGAACAAAGGCCTGGCTTGAGGAGAGTTGACCTTGTGTACTCTTTTGCAGTAAATTTTTAATAATCCTCACTTTATTGTTTTATCATCCTTGAATTGGAAGAGATATTGATTAGTCAGTTGATATTATTGAGACAAAGTAATGAGAAACGGATAGAGATTGAATGGCAGGAATAAGTAAAAGGGATATAGCAAAAAAAAAAAGTATACACAAAAGTTAAGAGAGTTATGCTACTAATTTCTCTTAGTTCACTGAAAGGAAAGGTTGGTGCTATTTGTTTGGACATTTAAATGCCGATAGCTTGTATTTTGAGCAACTAATTTAAAGATAACAATACTCAATGTAGTAACCATTGTTACCCTCCTACTATTTTATTTTGAAATTTTGTCTTATTTTTTTCTCTTTAAAATAAAATTTAAAAAAAAAGAAATAAAAATACATGTGATGCTGAAGGAGAGTATTATTTGTATGTGGGTGTGTGCACGTGTGTGTGTGTGTGTGTGTGTGTGTGCGGGCATACAGTTCCTAGTGACAGGTTGTGCCGAAAGAGATGGACTGCTGAAGATCTGTGAATCAGCCTTCTGCCCAGCCTGAGAGCCTGGAACTCACACAGCGTCAGCAGCAAGACTTGTCGATTGTCTCACCACAAATATTGAACGCTTGCAACAAGCTGTGCAGTTTAAACTGTCTTCAACTACCAGGAACAAGTTCCCGTCGCTCATCTTCACCAGAGCAGAAGGAGGAAAAGAAGGCAGTGATAAGTTCAATCAAGTGTTCTGTATTGCTTTAGTATGAAAGATATTGCAGAAGCATAATTCTGATAGGCCAATGGGTAAAATCTTTATTTTACCCAGTGTGCTTTAGCGACACTGCCTTGGAGACAAACTGAAAGGATATAATGAAAGTAGAAATAATTTGTCATCTTTAGAAAAGGAAAAGATTGCTTTAAGTGAAAAAGTAAGTAATATCTGTTAACCAAGTTTTATACATGTTAGTGATCTCCAAATCTCAAGTCAAATATATGCTTCCTCAGAAAATCGTGCACTACTACACTTTAGCAAACTTCCTGTTGGTTAGCAAATGTTTGTTCCCAAAACGTATCATAAAAATGAGACAATAATGTGTAACCACATGTATATGGCTTTTTTTTTATGTTGTGGGTTAATTCTCTGCTCAGGCTTGATGTAGCCATAACTGGAGAAACTGAGTTCTCTCAGTTGTGTGAAAACACACCTTGTTTTCATGAAAAATAAATAGTGCCTTTCTCTATTATGATTCTCTATTTCTTTCTTTATTTATGACCGCTCTTCAACTTTTAAGGGAATTGTGAATTTCAAAGAACCCCCATGATGCGGTAACAACCTACAGTTTCATAGACTAAAACATCTGTTTCAACTATTTGGCCTCTGAAAACAGGAGATGTAACTGCTAATTTAACTTTCACCACTGTAAATTCACAAGAAGACAATTTTCAAAATAAGGCACACCATGTTAAAGTAGAAATTCACCAGTTAAAAGCAGAAATTAACCAATTACAATCTTGGGCACCAGTCATGTTTATAATTATTATCTTATTTAGAACCTACCATCAACTACTAGGTACATATTATCATGTGGATGTGATAAATAAGGCAATTTGGCAGAGATAGGCTAAGCAACACTCAATTCTGCACCTATTCTGCACTGTCTTCTAAGAAATGTTAATTATTTTAATGGTATCATTCAACAATGCACTGTACAAAGCACTTTTGTAAGAAGAGGTAGTAAACATAATCTAACTTGTTTTGTGATCACTCAACCCTCCATTTCCAGAAGCAGTTATTAGGTGGTTTATAATACCCTGGTGCATGAAGACGAAAGGGTTATTCATTGTAAATACCCTGACAGACCCCAACCAATTTCATGTGGGAATTCCAATGCTTGATTTTCCTGGGTTCTCTTTCCCAGCTCTGTCTGACCACTAGCTGTCATTCTTCTCTGCTCTCAAAATGTTGACCACTGGCAATAAAACCCACGCTGCCTGAAAGTTCTACTTCCAGTCCTCCATATACTAGGAAACTAGAAAAACAAAAGTATGGTATTGTGTATCAGAATCAAGAATAAATGGGTCCTGGTGAGCGAGAGGACAGATTTCTGCTGTGTTACAAATGCATGAAGGATTTGCATGGTTTTGCATGTTTAGAGTTTCTTTACTCGATAAATATGTTGAGTTAAATATTGCCTCTGAGTAAAAGAGGTCCAGTTCCAATCTCACTCGCTATAGCCCTTAATCCTCTCTCACCCCCGCCAGGTCCCTCAGTCTCCAACACACCCTCAATTTCTCATTTTGATTTTGTGTATGATTTTCAGTATGTATCACAGCTTACCTTGTCTTTGAACCCAAGTACTGTAGATTCATTATTTTCTTCATCTTTGTATTAGTCATATAAACTAAAAACCCATGAAAGTGAACTACGTTAAATTTCTGGTGCATATCTTTTCATCTCTGTCTTTAGTACAGACCTATTTGAAATCAAACAAGGTAATCATGTCTCTCACACAAAATGATAATAGTTACTCTCTACTGGGATCCTAAGTAGGCCTGCAATTGACATGCACTATCTCACTTAATCCACATAAAATAGCAAGGCAGACCCCGATATTACCACTTTAAAGATAAGGAGGGTAGGGCGAAAAGGATTAACTAAGTTTTCAGATTCTTTTATAGTTTTCAAGGGATAGAAGTGGGTCTCACATCTAGAATCCCTGAACTCCAAAGCTATGATGGTTTTCTTTTGCCAAATTGTACACCCATCTTGAAAACTTCTTTGTATTTTACAAATATATATTTTGCATTGATAGTGTATGATTGTCTTTGTGTAGGTATAGCATACCTCAGAGACACCGTGGGAATTTATATACAGACCAATGCAATGAGGTGAAACTCAACAACGAAGTGAGAAAGATGAATTTTTAATTTCTCAGTGCATATGAAATTTGTGTTTATACTATTCTGTCATCTATTAAGTATATAATAACCTTATGTAAAAAAATCACTGCACAAGCTTTAAATGATACTATTTTATTGTTAAACTATGATAGTGATCATGTGAACTTCCAGTAAGATGTGATACTTTCACTAGTGGAGTGTCTTCCCTCAAAATTGATGGCTACTCAGTGAAGCAGTTGATGAAGCTTAGGTTGGCTACAGAAATTTCTTAAAATAAGACACACACTGCCATTTCCTCATTGACTGACGCTTCCTTTCATGAAAGATTTCTCGGCAGTACAGGATGTTCTCAGATACCTCAGTAAAACTGCTTTCAAAATTAGAATCAGTCCTCTCAAACCTGCAGCTGCTCCCTCCACTAAGCTCATGTGATATCCTAAATCCTCTATTGTGATTCTGACAATGTTCTCAGCACTTTTACCAAGAGAAGACTGCACCCACTTAAGAAACCACTTCCTCTGCTCATCTATTGGAGCATTTCCTCATAATTAAAATTTATCAGGGGACTTCAGCAATTCAGCCACATCTTCAGGTTTCACTGCTGATCCTAAATCTCTTACCATTTTCACTACACCTATTACTTCTTTCACTGGAGCCTTGAACCCATCAAAGCCATCCATGTGGGTACGAATCAGCTTATTTCAAACTCCTGTTAATGTTGATATCTGGACCTCTGCCATGAATCATAAATATTACTAATGGTATCTAGAATGATGAATCTCTTGAAGAAGTTTTTCAGTTTACTTTGCTTAATCCATGATAGGGATCATTATCTATGACAGCTATTGCCTTAAAATCGCATTTACTGAAGTAAGATTTGAGAATCAGAATTACTCCTTTATCCATGGGCTGCAGAATGAATATTGTGTTAGCATTCATGAGGACAACATTAATCTCACTGTATAGCCCCACCAGAGCTGTCAGATGACCCAGTACATCCTCAATGAATACTAATATTTTGGAAGAAATTTTTCTTTCCTGACCAGTAGTTCTCAAGTGCTTAAAATATGCTTTACCCCATGTTTTAAATAGATGTGCTACCATCTAAATTTTGGTGTTCCATTTGTAGAGCACAGAACAATATATTTAGTATAATTTTTAAGGACTTTTGGATTTTTACAATGGTAAATGAGCACTGGCATCAACTTGAAGAAACCAGCTGCAGTAGTCCTTACCTAGGGAGTCAGCCTGCCCTTTGAAGTTTTGAAGCCAAACATTGATTCTTTCCCTAGCTACAAATTCTGGAGTGGCATAATCTTCTAGTATAATTCTGTCTCTATATGAGAGTCTGTTGTTTACTGTTAGCATCTTAATCAGTGATCAGAACAAGATCTGCGTGTCTTAATGGCTGCTGCTTCACTGCTCACTTTTATGTTATAGAGAAGGCTTTTTCCTCAAACCTCAAGAACCAGCCTTGGCTAGCTTCAGACTTCTGAAGCTTCCTCACCTTTCTCTGTTTTCTTACAGTTAGACACCATTGGGACCTGGCTCTGGATAAGACTGTCTTAAGGGAATATGAGCTTTATTCAGACCATATACTTTCTTCATATCAGCAAAAAAAGCTGTTTTGCTTTCTTATCACTCATTTGTCCATTTGCATTTGCAACGTTTTGTCAAGAATTTTTTCATTGCATTCATAGCTTGATTGACTGTTTCAAAAGGCCTAGGGCCAGGGATGTAACGCAGTGGCACAAATGCTTTCCTGGAAAGCATGAGGTCCTGAGTTCGATTCCCAGTACCAAAAAAAAAAAAAAACCAAAACAGGCCTAGCTTTTAGCTATCTCAGCCTTCAGCACACTTTCTTCACTAATCTTAATAATTTCTACCTTTTGACTTAATATTAAAGATGTGTGTTCTTCCCCTAATGAGAACAACCAAAGCACACCATGGAGTGCTTATTCGGCCTAATCTCAATATTGTTGTGTAGCAGTGGATAAGGAAGACTGAGAAGGAGGAGAGAAATGGGGGAACCAAGGAGTGGTAGAGTAGTGAGAGCACAAATGATATTTATCTGTTAAATTTACCTTCTTACACAAGTACAATTTATGGTAGCTGCAAAATAGTTACCATAGTAAGATCAAAGTTCACCAATCCAAGCTCACATTAAATATAATGATAATGATATAGTTTGGAATATTGTGATAATTGCCAAAATATGAGAGGACATGAAAAGAGCAGAAGCTGTTGGAAAAGTAGAGGTAATGACTTCTTCAGGGTTGCCACAAAGCTCCCTTATAAAAAAAATGCAATATCTATCAAGCACCATCAAGTGAGACATGGCCACATACAGGACTTTGTATACTGGTATTCAGATACATAGGCAGAAATAGATGTACAGGTAAATAGATAATGATTATATTCCTGTACAATCTTGAGGACAGGCATAGAGAGCAAGCCTCTCATATGGTAGGTTCAGTTTCCAGATGGTGGAGCACTGACTTTTGGACATGTGTCATGAAAGGTTAACGAATTCCTCTGAAGCATACCTGTTCTGAAAAGAGCAAGTCAATCTTACTCAAAAGCTTTCCTGAACTTCATCTTTTAAATAAAAAAAAAAAGGGATGACAATGAAGGGAATGAGATGACATTTCATACCGCACATTAACTTTAGTAAAAGGAATTCGCATTTAAAAGGTAGCCTTCCTCCTCTTGCAGTGTCCTCAATGCGCTGCCTCTCCTGCGTTCTCCTCCAGTTATAGCGATGGAGAATGATTCGTGTTTGGCACATGTTGAGGCTGGTGTGGGAGGGGTGATGTGACTGTCGTGGGCAGCACAACGGGGCCCTGGTGCAGGTATAGTTAGTTTCCTGATTGTGCAGTGGCTTTACACTGCTGTATATGCGATAAAATTGAATATAGATATTATGGCCTGGTTCTGGATGTCCCCCTAAAGCCTTATGCAATCATAGGTGGGGCTTCTTAGAGGTGGCTGAATCTAGAGGGTTTAATGTTGGGATTAAGTGAGTGAAGCTGGGATTAAGTGGGTGTGATTAGTAAACTAGGTCACTGATTGGTTTGGCATAGTTCTGTTTGTTTTTTGTTTTTTTGTTTTTTTTTCCAGTACCGGGAGTCGAACTCACGATCTTGTGCTTGCCAGGCAGGCACTGTGCCACTAAGCTAAATCCCCAGCCCCTGGTTTGGCATAGTTCTGGATGTGGAGAAGGGATGGGCCATCTTGGCTGTGAGTGCTACTCATTCTGAGGACGTGTAGCCCAGATAGACAATCAGGGACAGAAAGAGAGGGCGGCTGTTACTTGCAGCTTTCTACTTCATTGTTTTGTTGCCTTCTGCCTGGCAGGAACCTTTTCTCCTCTGCAATGCCCATCTGCCATGTGCCACCTTACCTTGCAGCCAGCAAATTATGGATGGAAACCTCTATGAACTGTGAGCTACAATAAACCTTTCCACTTCTAACTCTGTTTTGTTTTGTTTTTTTGTTTTTTTGTTTTTCTCCGGTACCAGGAACCGAACTCACGACCTTGCGCTTGCCAGGCAAGCGCCTTTGCCGCTGAGCTAAATCCCCAGCCCCCTCCACTTTTAACTCTGGATGTTGAATATTTTGTCTCAGCAATGACAAAAAATGACTAAAACAAATACAAACAAAACTGAAGACATAAATAACTTTTGACATTGTCCTCTTTCTTTTTTTTTATTTTTTGGTACTGGAAATAGAATTCACAACCTCACGCTTGCCAGGCAGGTGTTATACCATTGAGCTAAATCCCTAGCCATAAATAACTTTAGAAATCAGAATAAATATTGAACTACACCAAAGTCAGTTTCTGGTTTTCATATAGCATTATTATTTTGTTAAGCTTTTTGTTGCTACCACACAATGCCTGAGGCAAGTTGGTAGTTTTGGAGGCTGAAAATACAAGGTTGGGTATTTTGAGCCTACTGGTTTGAGCTTTGGTGAGTACCTAATAGCATCTATTATTACTAGGAAAGTGGCAGGGCCAATGTGAGGAGCAGATCATATCTCAAAACAAGAAGCCTGAGAAAAATATAAGGGTTTGGACCACTCTTTGAACAACTGGCTTTTGCAAAACTTCCTTAATCTCTTTCAGTGCTGGGCTCTCAATGAGCTGAGGATCTTCCCATGAGGATTACCTCTTAAAATCTCTCTATCACTTGCAATCACCACACTAAGACCAAGATTCCAATACATGAGGCCTTGATGACATGCTGCATCCAAACCATGACAATTGTAGTTATGGAGGTCATTGAGGAGACTAGATGAAGGTTATCTAGGACATCTACATGCTTTTTGCCAACATTCTATAAATCTATTTTTATTTCAAAATAAAAACTTCAAAAAGATTGTAAAGTGCACATGTTCTTTCTTGATTATCAATGTGCTGTTATTCACTCCCCATTAGGAGAACGTGCATTTTCAGTTAATGCTGATAAATGTGTACACATCAGTGAAAGAGTTGCTGGCCTTATGCCCCTTGAGACTTGCAACATGCAGGCCGGAGCTGGCTGGCAGGACCACATCCATTCTATCTTATTGTGCTTCTGAAATTTATGATGCTACTTAAAATGTTTTGGCATGCTTAGAAATAAAACCAAACTAAAGCAAACCCAAACTAAACAAATAAATCCCCACACTCCCCAAACCATCAATTTTGACTCACAAGCAAATCTGTGAAAGGCACAGAAAAAATATAAACATCTAGATCCTCCAGTTAAAGAAACTATGGAAAAGATTTATGAAAGTTAATATGACATATGCAAATAAGACAAGTGCAGAAATCTTATACCTCTAAACCTGGTGTTCTTTTTATATAGGAACTGGATAATTTATGCCCTGTACCTGATATATCTTTGCATTATGAAGTATCATCATAGCCTCTCAAAAATCTACACTGAAGGAAAATGTATTTAATTTGGTTAACAATTAAGTAGCATTTTGTTGCAAGAGAAAGAAGCTCTGTATTGTTGGTCAAAGGATGAGGATGAAAATCACAGCTGTGTTATTTAATCTAACTGCGCCTTAAATTCTTCAACTGTAAAATGAATTTTCTAAATCTGAAAGCTTTACTGATGATCACAAGAGCTGATATTCTCAAAAGCCCTCATTGAATAAATGGCATTAGTGACTACGTACAAAACTTCTTTCCTTCCTCTAGCACATTTCATCTGCTCCTAAAACAGAGCCAGGAATGCAGAAACAGGGAAGGAGTGCTCCCAATGCCCCAATCAGTGCAAAATGAAAGTCAAAAGAGTTTCTATAAATTATTCACAGACTATTCCTAAAGACCTCACTTTTCATCAACTTATGTATCCATGTATTCAACAAAGACTAATCGAATACCCATTTATTACTCAGTGATGAACAATGTAATGATAAGTAAGCTTATGTCACCCTAGATATTCTGGTGTTTCTAATTCCACAGATTATTACTGAGTGCCACTATATGCTAATCAGGTAGTCAAAGGTTGGGGATCAATTTCTTAACAAGCTGAGGTAGATGTTCCTATATTATATTCAATCTAGTAGTTGGAGCAGTGGAAGATAAGATAAAAGATGCCTAAGTGCAAATAGATGAGCACTCATAATATTTCAAGCAAACACAGAGACCTATCTAACTAGACATACGCAGTGGGGATGAATGACAGAAGTATTACAAAAATTATGACAGCACGATTGTGATTTGAAAGAGGGTAGAAAGAGAAGAGCAGGAGAAAGGAGAAGCCAAAGTAAGTTTAAGAGAGAGCACCTAGGTGGAGGAATGGAGCAATTCAGACAGGGAAAGTCATGTCCAAAGTTCCTGAGGAGTGAAAGAACAAAACACACTAATGTGCAAAAGAAAAAGGTCAGGAAATGGAAACACAAAATATGAAAAATGTTGAAGGCTGAGTTTCGATAAAAAGAAGCTAGACCTGTGTCCTGAGGTAGTTTAGAAACAAAATGAGCATTTAGCCTTTGATGTTCAAAATAATAGAAGACCACTAGGGAGTCTTAATAAAGAATTATGACTAGGCTTATATTTTTACTCTCATTGCACACCCAAATCTGCACATCACCATTGCCTACTTTCGTCCTCACCTATAACAGAGCCAGGAACTTTAACACTAACCCCAATCCTAACCCCAACCTTATTCTCTGTGGAAGAATATGCTCTGGAAAATCCCCTTATAGGCATAAGAAACATAAATAAAAAACTATGAAATATGGACTTGTTGTTACCAAAGCTGAGACACCTGTACATTTTGTTTCTTTTTAACTTAATCATATCTGTGATTATTAAATAAATTTGATTTAATAAGTGCAAACCACTAATACCTGATCCTCCGCTTAGACTGAATGTTTCTGAGCATTGAATCTATGCTACCTGGCTCGCAGTCATATGCACAGTTCCAAAAGCAATGCGTTTCACTGACAGATTTTGAATAGTTGAGCACACAGATGAAAAGAGTGCATGAACCTTGTGAGCCATTAAGGTAACACTGTATACCCTAGAATCCAATATTAATATCAATTATCTATAAAATTTTGAATTGTATCCGCAATGTTCATTTTTTAAAAAGTACACAATTTAGAAAATCTCAAAATGTACACTTTTGTTTTATCCATCAGTATGTAAACTCTAACCTAGCAAGAAACTATCTTTTCTCATTCTAATATAGAATAGGTCCTGAGAGCTTGAAATTTCATAATTTGTGCAATTATAATTATTTTACAGTAATAGTTTAAAAGTATATTTTCCCCTTTTCTCTATGCTTTGGAACTTACAAAGTTACTCTCTTCTCAATTCTAAGAAATCATGCCATGTACTAAAACATTTCTCATGATCTTCATATAAGACCAATCTCTAGCATGTTTGATGCTAAGAAGTCTCAGAATGCCTATGATTATCTGTATGAATCCTCCTGCATTGAAAGCAGCCGTCTCCAAGTAGATACGTTATTGCTGTTCAGAGTATTTCAGAAATGTGAAACAGGAAGTACAAGGTTCCATGTTTCCTTTAAATGCAAGAGAAATAAGTGTAATCAGCCAAACTGTGTCCCATTGGGACTTTATCCAAAGCCACAAACTCCTGTAGGGAAATTAGTCTACATCAGCCTCCCTTAAACACACTACAATCTAGCTCTTAACAGAGAAAGTGGAAATAACAATTATAATTTGAATGTGGTTTATTGCATCAAATATCAAAATTAAGCATCTGGTCTATTCTTTGTCAAAATAATGCATCTTTCTTCAATTTACTCACTTACATTAATTAAAAAACTATTTTTACTATGAATAAGTGGTTCTGAATCTTTGGGGAAGAGTGTCAAATTGCTTATATTTGAGTGTTCTGCATTTCAACACGCAGGTTTCTTTGTTACATCAATCAATAGAAACTTGAACAAGCTAAACCCAAGACTTTCATCCTTTTAGTGGAAAACAAAAATGACAAAGATTTCTTGTTGACACCATGTAAACTCTTTAGGCATCAGGTCTGGGAAAGATTTTGTCCTCTGCTTTCCTAATCCTTGCAAAGTAAAATAATTATGCTATCTTCTTTGGAGTATCCACATCTGGAGTAAGGCTCACAAGTGCTACATGCATATGACGTTAATAATATCATCACATGATCATTGTAAGTATACTTATTACTTCTCATTTTTATGCCGCTATACACTTTTTAATGTGTTAACTTCTAAACTCCCTTTAGTTCAAAATAACGTGAGAATATGATTCCATTTTTAAGCTGAAGAGACTGAGACAATGAAGTTAACAGCTATGCTCCAGCTCACAGTTGAGAGGAAGGTCAAATTCTTGAATACTACAAACAAAATATATTAGTTTAAACAAATAGTATTATGGCTGAAATGAAAAGAAAATTTTATAAACCTTATAGTAAAAGTAAAAGTAAATAAAAAAGTAAATAAAAGACACTTTAATAGTATTTTATGTCACTCCCTATGACATTTTTTCATTTGGTCTCAAATAATACAATGCTTTTAACGCTGATTTCCTGGAAAATAAAAATTTCCATTTTTTGATATTTCTTTTCTTCCCAAAGTGAGTAACTGAAAAATATCCACCATTCTCTTTGGCTTTGCATTAATAAAATAAAGGTATGTTTTTATGGCCAAGTGACCTTTGGAAAGTCTGAGGTTCTATTACTCTGCTGAGTAAACTTAATTAATTTGAGGAAATTTAGTGCTTTTTAATGAGAAATGTCCAATGAAAACTAAAAGAAGTCCTCCTTTCCCTAAAATGTGGGATCATTTAGGCATATTCTTTTAGAACCCATTGCAAATATGGGCCTCACTATTAATCTCATTCATGACTACACCTAATTACCTCACCAATTTGATTAACCTATGGCTAACTAATACCATTAAAATTATTTGTTGAATGTTAAATATTTGTCTATTTTCTGTTTTTTGCATAGGCACAAACAAACCATACGGCTCTACTGTACTTGTTTTTATATCACTTATGCAGTTAAGTATCTATATTATCATTAGTTTTTAACTATTAAGAGTGGAAGTGATTTCTTACTCCTTCTGGTATAGTCCTGAAGACATACCAGTTGTCCAAGGAGAATCAAGAATCACACAACCTGAATTGTAATCCAGTCCTGCTACTCAAGATCTGTGATCTGGCAGAATCATTTTGTTTTATATGTTGCACTAGTGGAATATATTCAAGAATATATTGATGAATATTGAATATTAATGTTAGTTTTGGGGAATTGACTTCTCAGATAGTTAGAAACTCCATATTCTGCAAAATAAGATTGTTTTGTATATATAGAAATAATTTAACAAAATTATTAGTTCTATGGTTATTATGATTTCTTACCTGTGCAAAAGGTGGTTAAAAATCTTTTTAATCTTTCATATAATTTAACTGAAATACTAAATGATATCATTCTGATACTGAGAGTCTGTTAAAAATTATCTTACACCTTATCCTGTTTCTTTTCATAGAGACACAGTATTCATGATTGTGAATGGACATCCTTAGAGAGATTGTTTACCTTTGAATCATGGCTACCTAAGAAATTAATTTTCTGATAGATTACTTCAGGGTTGTAACACTTAGCTTGTATCTGAAGTCTTTATAGAGGCTGGGGATTTAGCTCAGCAGCACAGCTCCTGCCTGGCAAGGGCAAGGTCATGAGTTTGATTCCCGGTACCAGAAAAAAACAAAAACAGAAAACCCAAATAAATAAATAAATAAATAGTCTTTCCAAAGCTGGCAATGTAGCTCAGTTATACAATGCTTGTCTTGCATGTGCAAGGTTTTAAGTATGATCTCCAGCAAAATCAGCAACAAAGCAAACAACAAAAATTTGATTCCTTTATATCTGAAATAGAACTCTTCCATAGACCAACATGCTATATCAGGCTTGCTAGATCATGATAGCATAAGGATCTTAAAATGCTAAATTACAGACAGTTTAAAACATAATATTTTACACATTTCTGACCAATCTTTTATTCTTAGTATCATCAGGAATATTTCAGGGACCAACTTTTCGTTCAAGATCAGCCTCTTTTGCTTTCCTAACTTTTGTACTTCTTCTTCTTTTTTTTTTTTTTCCTTTTTTTAATCTCTGAGCATCTTTCTTAATACCTGTTAAAGTAGTTTTTAAAGCCATAGAATTCTTTCCTGTTTGGCCATCTGATTCCAAGTCATTCCATAGGGACTTGTCCACAACTGTGAAAGTAGGCTATTAAGAGTTTCTCTAAACATGGGTCTTTCCAAAGCAGAAACTTTGATATTAGTGTTTAGAATATATTTTTTAAAAATATGTTTTCCCTTAGTACATGAACAGTAATTTTTTGAGATGAATGTAACTGTTATCATTGACATTTTTAAATTTTAGTTTTATTAGTACATGTTTACAGTACATAATGGTTACATCCACGGTTTACATAAACATCATCATAATTCTTTTATATCTTCTTCCTCTCCCTTTATCTCTTATTCTCCTGACATTTTGAGGATGAGGAAACTAAAGCGCCCACAGTTAAAAGTTTCCAAGTTTGTATAGACAGTGAGCACAAGAACCAATCTCACATCTGATCATTTTTAGTTTGATTTCAGATAATGCCTTAGATTCTGTTTACCACGTAGATGTGATCCTTTTTGCTTGTCTGTAGCTTCATCTGTAGCTGACTCTGCTTGTTCTAGAATATCTCATGCTTTGTTTTGCTTGTTTTTGAATTCAGCTTTACATCTTGTATTCAACCTTTCTGTTAAAAAACATTCCTTATCCAGTAAATGCCTGAGATATGTCAACATCAACTTGACTAGTTAACTAACATAAAAATGCTGCATATATTGTGGAACTCATGAAAATGCAAGGTGTTAGTGATGTTTAGCCAGTAAAAATAACATGAATGGTACTTTATAATATCTTCAGTTGAACAATATTAATAGTAATTCAAATATAATAAAAAGATATCTAATTAAATTATACTAATTATTATACAGATAGATAATACTTTTGAATGTTTCCTGGAAAATAATTGTGAGAAACCACCCCATAATTTATGTTGTAATAAAGTTTCTAAAGTGACTTCTTTCACTGTGTGTACCTGTGTGACTATCTTAGAAAATCAATGAGCTTGTAAATAAATGTATTCATCACCTATTTTTGAGCCAGACTAAACATATGAGACACTATGATTCCTGAGCTCCAAAGACTTTAGTAAATTACAAAAAAAAAAGAAATGAACAAAAAACATATAGCTCAGTGGTAGAATATATGCTTTGACCATGAGAGGGCATAGGTTTGATCCCTAGTGTCTCAACTAAGTAAAGAACATAAAATAAATCATAAATACGGAAAAAAATATGAAAATATCTTTTTCTCTGGAGGACCAAGGAACAGATATGGAAATATTTGGTAGTCATTAACTTTTGAGAAGATGATTAAAGTCTTCATCCCCTAGTATTTAAAATGATGTATTTAAAATTTGGAACCTATCTTTAAACTGAGGTTCTATCAGATCTTTTCATCAATGTCAATGCAATGATCAGTGAATACTCTTTGTTATGTACATCACTTCAGGACAATGTGTCTCCTCCACCTGTTAGACCTGAGAGACCCACTAAAAATGAAAAAAATATCTAGTGTACAGACTTGTTACTGGAATAGAGTTACCCAAATGTCTTGTTACAAATTGAAAAACCTCTCAGGCTTTCATAAACTCTTATAATATAATATATCAGCCTACAAAGTAGGATTATGTCAACCTACATAATCATTATGTTTTTGTTCTTTTTCAATTTAGAAAGAGTGGGGTGATCAGAATAAGTATTTGAGTACCGGACAATGGCATGCCTATATCCTTCTTCAGGGTAGACAGAAAATCTATTGGTTTTTAAATGTACCTTCCCATAATTCTGACTACTGCCCCAGTTGAAGGGCTTAATTTTTGACATTTTCCAAGAAGCTGGTACATTAAAATTGCTTAGTAAAACCTGTAATCCAATGGACTTGTTTCGGGACAGAGATTTGTCTATTAAGACAAATGCAGAGAGGTTTGCTCACATTTTACATTTGGATGCAATGAGCATAGGACTTTAATAATCAAAGGGACTACCCAGACCAGTTGAATCTTCTCCACTTTCTGCTACTGTCATGTTTCTTATTTTGTAAGCTTACATTAAACTGCAAAGCCCTAAACAAATAAACAGAACATTTAAATGAGGTCTATTTCTAAAAACCTAATAGCCAATTTTTAGGTTTGTAATGTTTTAGTACACCTAGTTTAATCTGTATTTTAAAAGAAATTATATTCCTCCATCTAAAGTATGGTAATAACTCACTGTCTTGTTACATATTTCTTAATACGTATCTGCACTTCTTGGCAAATACTAAGACTAACTGGGAATCCTAGAAGTTCTCTGGACCACAAAGAACATCACAATTAGTTTTGTGTTCTACTTTACTTATAAAACATTCAAGAGAGAGTAAGGCGAAATGTAACTCAGTGATGAAAACAGTTGGCCAGTCTCTTATCTACAAAGATATTACTAAAATACATGTAGTAACATGCTTTGTATGGAATCTGCTTTTGTAATAATCCTATGTGTGATTCACATTTGAAATACAATTTATAGGGCCATTGTGAGTCACGCCAGAGTTCAGGGTGCCATTACCCAGTTGCTGGGGGAACTCAGACTGGTGCTCCATGCCCTGTGATTATTGTGGGTTGTCATTTAGTCTGGGTCACCATTGTGGATCATGCTTGAAGCCCCAGAAGTTCTGGGAGCCCTTAGTCATCTGACTGGGGAACTCAGGTGTTCCAAGTCCCATTGACATTGTCAGTTGTGCCCAAGGCCCTGAAGAGACAGGTACATCCCATCAGCACCACACATCTTGCCATCATTGTGGGTTAGCCTGAGGCCTGGGCATACTCAGTCAACTGCCTGGGGACACTGGTCCCAAAGACCAGCTCTCTGTTGCCACTGGGGAACTTATCTGACCAGTGCTTTCCATAAACTGCCTGAGGATATTGGACCCAGTGGGACACTTCCTGATGCCACTGTGGGGCAAGCCTGGTAACCAGGACATCTAGGGGCCCTAGAGACTTTCCAGTGAGCTGCCTGGGGAGGGTGAGGCCCAGAACTTCACCTCTAACAACCACAACGACAAGATTAAGAATAAAATGCAATCTGAGAACTCCACCCCAACCAGAACAAGTCCAGGAAGCATCAACATAGAAAAACTCGGAAGTCACACACATGAAATTTCTAAAGTGATCACAAATGAAGTAAAGAAACAACTTCATAAGGCAATAGAAGAAATCAGATCAGGAATATTCTCTCATGTAAAAAATGAAATGAGAACAATAATGAAAGAATTGCTCAGCACATCTAAAGAAGACATATATTAAAAAAAGAGACAAGCATAGAAAAATAACATAAATGAACAATATAGGAAAGAACTAGAATGCATGAAACAGATTCATACAGATAGTCAGGAAATCAAAACCTCCTTCCAAAGCTGGCAAAACCTCTTGAATGAAGCTGAAGATATACTTTCAGATCTTGAGGACAACATTGCAGGTAACCATCATGAAAGGAAAGATTTCTTAAAAATTACAAGGAACCAGGAAATAACAATTCACTAGCTGCAAAACGATGCAAAGAGATACAATGTAAGACTGACAGGCATCAACAAAACAGCGAGTCAACAAAAATGACATAAAAAGACTAGTTGCAGAAATAATAGCAGAAAATTTCCCAAGCATGGAAAAAGAACCTGCCATACAGTAAGTGAGGCATATAGAATTCCAACAAACCATAACCAAAATAAAACTACACCCAGACATAGTAATCAAGATCCCAGAAATTCAGCAAAAGGATAGAGTATTAAAAGCTGTTACAGAAAAGAAACAGATCACCTATAAAAGAAAGCCCACCAGAATCTCAGCAGGTATCTCAACACAAACTATCAAGTCAAGAAGAGCTTGGAGTGAAGTATTCCAGGTCCTAAAACAAAACAACTTCCAACCCAGACTTGTGTCCTGTGAAACTGTCTTTCAATTCTAATAGAGAAATAAAATACTCCCATGACAAAGAACAACTGAAGAACATCATGAGCACCAGATCAACCCTTCAAAGAGTACTAAAAGATATTCTAGAAAAAGATAAAAATGACCACAATTTCAAGAAAAACAATACAAAGTAACTACCTAACATAGAAAAAAATTAAACAGTGGGTAAAAGTAGGAAATCAACAGCAAGTAAATAACATGACAAAGACAAGCCAACACATAATAGTTGTAACCATTAGTGTAAACAGCCTCAATTCACCAATCAAAAGAAGCAGACTGGCAGAGTACATCAAGAAACAAAATCCAACAATATGCTATATACAAAAAACACATTTAACTCAAAAGGAAATTTATTGACTGAAAGTCAAAGGTTGGAAAACAATTCCCCATGCAACAGGAACCCAGAAAAGAGTAGGGGTAGATATTCTGATTGCAGACAAGTCAAACTTCAAACCAAGAATAATCAAAACAGGTAAAGAAGGTCACCACATACTTGTTAACAGAAAACTTCAACAAGAAAAGATAACAATCATAAATATGTATGCTCCCAATATAGAGGCATCCAGCTATATAAGACAACCCTTAATAGACATGAAAAACACTATTGTAACAGGGGAGCTTAAAACCCCATTGATAAAAATAGATTTGTCAGCAAAAAATTAGCAAAGAAATAACAGAACTAAACAACACTTGTGATAAATGGACTTAATAGATGTTTACAGAGTGTTCCACCCCACAACATCAGAATACACATTCTTCTTAGCTGCATATGGGATATTCTCTAAAATAGACCACATGCTAGCCCATAGAACATGCTCAACTAAATGCAAAGGGATTGAAATTATCCCATGCATACTATCTGACCATAGTGCAATGAAACTGGGAATTAATGACAAAAGGAACCACAAAAACTCCATAAAGACGTGGGTGTTAGATAACAGCTTCCTGAATGACCAATGGGCCACAGATGAAATTAAAGAAGAAATTAAGCCGTATCTACAAACAAATGAAAATGTAAATACAAATTACTAGAATGTGTGGGATGCACTGAAAGCAATCCTCAGAGGGAAGTTTATAGTGCTAAACACATATAATAGGAAAACAGAACTAGAACAAGTAAGTAGCCTGATGCTGCACCTCAGACTTCTAGAAAAAGAAGAACAAGTCAAGCCCAAAGCTCAAAGAAGGGAGGGCATTATAAAGATCAGGGCAGAAATTAATGCAACTGAGACAAAGAAAACACTACAAAGAATTAATGGATCAAGAGTTGTTTTTTCGAAAGAATAAATAAAATTAACAAACCCCTAGCCAACCTTATCAAAAAAAGGAAAGAAAAAAGCTCAAATTCATTCAATAAGGAATGAAAAGGGTGAAATCACTACACATCCTATAGAAATTCAGAAGATCATCAGTAAGTACTTTGAAAACATTTTCCCCCATCGGATAGGAAATACAAAAGAAATGGAAAGATTCCTAGATAAGTATTAATTACCAAAGTTGAATCAAGAAGAAAAAACATCCTAAATAACACAATATCAATTATTGAAGATGAAAATGTGATTAAAAAAACTAACAAAAAATGAATGCCCAGGTCCTGATGGATTCAAAGCAGAATTCTATATGGAATTTAGAGAAGATTTAATGGTAATTCTTATCAAACTCTTCAATGAATTGAAAAGGAAGCAATTCTCCCTTACTCATTGCTGGAGATGAGTATTATATTGATACTAAAACCAGAGAAAGACCTAACCAAGAAAGAGAACTACAGACAAGTCTCCCTAGTGAGAACAGATGCAAAGATACTTAATAAAATAATAGCAAATAGACTTCAGCAAACCATCAAGAAGATTACACACCATGACCCAGTGGATTGATCACAGAGATGCAGAGATTTTTCAGTATATGCAGATCAATTAATGTAATACACCATACTAACAGAGCCAAAGACTAAAACCACATGGTCATCCCAACAGATGCAGAAAAAGCTTTTGACAAAGTCTAGCACTCATTCATGATAAAAAACCCTACAGGAAATAGGTATAGATGGTCTTTACCTCAATCTGATCAAAGCAATCTATGACAAACCAACAGCCAACATCATACTAAATGGACAAAAACTGAAAGCTTTCACTTTAAAATCAGGAACAAGACAAGGATGACCACTGTCACAACTCCTATTCAGTATAGTTCTGGAAACTTTAACCACAGCAATTAGATAAGGGAGAGATACAAAAGGAATAAGGGTAGGAAAAGAAGAAGTGAAATTATCATTATTTGCAGATGTCATGATACTCTACATGGAAGACCCCAAAAACTCCACCAAAGGACTCAAGAATTAATCAACAAATTCATTAGCATACCTGGATAAAAAGTCCATACTCAAAAATCAATAGCATTCCTATACATGAACAACAAACACACTGAGAAAGAAATTAAGGAAACTGTACTTTTCACAATAGCATCCAAAAAATTGAGATACTTAGAAATCAATCTAAGAAAAGAAGTTAAAGAGCTTTACAGTGAGAACTACAGTACTCTGAAAAATGAGATTGAAGAAGATTTCAGAAAATGGAAAGATATTCCTTGCTCATGGATAGGAAGAGCCAACATTATGAAAGTGGCCATACTCCTGAAATTGTTGTACAGATTCAATGAAATCTCAAATAAAATCCCTTGAGTATACCTGCAAGATCTACAGAAAACATTCCCAAAATTCATCTGGAACCAGAAGAGACCCATAATAGCTAAAGCCATCCTGGGAAACGAAGACAAGTCAGGTAGCATCACAATCTCTGACTTGAAACAATACTATAAGGTCACTATAATAAAATCAGCATGGCACTGGCAAAAAAGACAGATCTGAGGATCAGTGGAACAGACTGGAATGTGTAGCCACATTCACAAACACACTCAGCCAGCTTACTTTTGACAAAGGAGCCAAACAAGTTCATTGGAA